>NC_134688.1:68242340-68287340 GCF_050947455.1 Rhinoderma darwinii
GTAATATTATTACACAAGAAAGGCATCCAGGCCTCTTTTGAACTCTTTTCGTGAATTCAATATAATAAAAAGTGTGTAATAAAAAGTTCTCCAATTTTCTAATATACTTTGTTTACTTCAACTTGTTAAAAACCTTTCCTGGTCATGTGATTATCACACTGGTGCATGGGTCGTTGCAGTACAGTTATCAGAGTGCTGTGATCATCACATAATCAGAAAAGATTTTTAACCACTAGAGGTAAACAATCATAGTTTCTATTCAATGACTACAAACAGAGATCTTAAGAACCAAGTGGAAATTAATTATAAAGTATATTACAAAAAAACTTATTTGCTGAAACCAGAAAACCCTGATTGCTGACAAGAAGTCCAGTAAAAAAATCTAAATCCATGTTCACTACCTTATCTAACATATGACATTTGGAAAAACCTCAATCAATGCCCCTGTTTACACTGATTTATTTAATACTGTATAGAAGTAATTTTTTTTAGGTCTGTTTCTTTGATACCGTTTTTTATATATACATTATTTTCCCGACTAGTCAGAATTGAATTCAATGAGCCTGCATAAGAATCAGTCTTCTGTTTGCTCCCTCTAGTGGTAGCTTTGTGCTGTAGAAATGTTTGTATATAACCAACCGTTGCATACTTGAAAGAAACAGAAATGATAATCCTACTTTAATATAGTGTCAAATGAATCAGAGGAAACTGGGGCACTTTATTACTGTAATAAAAAATGTAAGGATAGTAAGACTTTAGGTATGGGCTTCTCACACTTTTTCTACTGGTGCATCACCAGCCAAAACATAGTGTGGACGAAGTTCATTCCAAAATTACAAATATTGCTCAATGTACCTTCCATTTCTATCCAGAACGCTGTATAATATTAAAACAAGCACAAAAGCGGTCAATTTTGTTGCAAAACCAAAGCTTGGTGCAGCCAGAGAAAAGACTGTACTGTATATGATCACTTCTATAAAAACTGCCTCCCCAACTGCACCTCACCCACACCTAGGGGACACCTCAGTGGTGATGGCCACCTCAGTTTGAGAAGTACTGCTTTAGGAGGTTACATCTTGCCCTACGGGTTTGTTCACATAGGGCATGTATGCTGCGTGAAAGTACACAGGTTATCCGCCCTGGCAGCCGCAGGGAATTCCAGCTGAAAAAAAAACCGCTCCAAATTGTAATGCAGTTTTTTGACCGGAATGTCCACTATGAAAAACTATAAAACAGAAGCAAAAAAAAAAAAAACTGCCCATACTTACCCTCGGACGTCCTGCAGACCGCCCCCCTGGGATGACATTTCAGCTCAGCCTGTGATTGGCTGCAGCAGTCACATGAAACTTCACCCCAGGAGGCAGGCCTGGACAAAAGCAAGCAAAAATCGCAACATCTACTATTTGTTGTGGATATAACCTCCCCATTGGGGAAAACCCGCAACAAAAAAGCAGAGATTACGCAAATACAATTACAATACAATGGCTGCTCTCAGATACTGCCCAGAGAAACTGCCTATAAGTTTTGTAGGGGCATATCATGAGCCTTTACTTCTACAACGCTCTGAATTATGAAGTTATTTTCTCCATTATCCTTGCAATCTACAAGCTTCTTCCATGTAAACCCTACATTTTGTGTTTGTCTCTGTTCACATTAGTAAACATGTCTTGTGTATTATAGAATACAGCCAGTGATGATAACTAGGCGATCTGTGACATGTGAATGTGGTGAGATGCAGTCTGGGTTGAAGGACATAAGAAATCTAGGCTGGTGTGAGAATTTTGTAAAGGTGCCCTCCAGCTGGGAAATGGGAATGATCCTGAGACTTGATGAGCTTCTTATCTCTGCGAGACAGTTCTCTTAAGCCTGCGATTTGATGTACTAGTCCCTGTGCTCAATGACCTACAAGAAAGGGATCAGATCGAGAGGCTGGAGCTTTGGTTTTTTCATCTTTACTACTCTAGATAATATTTTTAGAAAGTATCAGTATGTGGATTATTGAATAGTTAGAACACTACTCATACCAAACATAAGAGGGAGACCAGTACAAGGATGCAGTGCGGGGCATTTATTAGATTGAAACACGTAAACCAGGGGTCGGATGATATTCTTGTGCATTTGTAAAATTTATTGATAATATACCATATAAAATTTTGCTTTTCTGTTGAATAATAGCAAATAATTTACAAGTGACGAGAACATTTAAAAAAAATTATAATTCATTTAAAAAGTAGCTCTGCGATATGATCATTTTGTTCATGTACAATTGCTAAGGCAAGTATACATTAAACCTAAAGGGATTTTTGGTAAGAAAAAAAGGTCTTATTTTCATAAAAACAGCGGCACTTATGTCTATGGGTTGTCGGGTATTACAGTTTTCTAATATACATGATTTTAAAATTCTGCTCACATATCTTATACCAGTGCAGTAGACATTACAACTGATGCCCTACAACTCAACACCCCCAATAGCTACGCCCCTGATTTGAACTGACATTTTTTTAGCCATCGAACCTTCTAAATAATTGGTCTCATAATGAATGGTCAATGTGTTATCGGCGCAGCTTCACAATGCAGGTCAGTGGAACAAGCTGTACAGAAAGTGTTGTCCGTGGCATGGACATCAAGGCGACGTGACGCGTTCAGATTTCCGAATATCATTCTGTCCACTCAAAGAGCAAACTGTTAATATTCATTAAACCATCATTCAGAGTGAGGCATGATAATTTAATCTTACAGTCCAATTAAAGGATGAAATATTAGCCTCATTACCAGGGCAGACCATTGAGCTAATTGCTTATTTGCTTTGGGTATGTTTGATAACGAATTAACCCATTAGGGTTGTTTTTTTTTTTTTCCTTTTGTTGAAATACACATTTTTGCTTTCAAATTATAATTTGCAGCGTGGTTTAAACAATATAATAATCCAAATATATAATAGATTTGTTTTAAATTATATTTTATTGAAAACATTTTTAACAAGATCCAAAAATAAGCAAAGAAAAAGTGAAATTTTTAAAAAAAGACAATAATCACACAAAGTCCAGTCAAAAATATTATGGGCCTCATACATTGTGTGCAATGAGGAATAAATGTTGCCCATCGCAACCATTCATATCATCGCTTTCATTTTCCAAACTGCTGGGATTGGTTGCTCCTTGTACTTATTGTGAGGGTATGTTCACACGGCCTATTTACGGACGTAATTCGGGCGTTTTTGCCCCGAATTACGTACGAAAATAGCGCCTCAATAGCGCTGGCAAACATCTGCCCATTGAAAGCAATGGGCAGACGTTTGTCTGTTCACACGCGGCGTAATTTACGCGCCGCTGTCAAATGACGGCGCGTAAATAGACGCCCGCGTCAAAGAAGTGACCTGTCACTTCTTTGGCCGTTATTGGAGCCGTTATTCATTGACTCCAATGAATAGCAGCGCCAATTACGCCCGTAATTGACGCGGCGTTCAAGCGCCTGCACATGCCGGTACGGCTGAAATTACGGGGATGTTTTCAGGCTGAAACATCCCCGTAATTTCAGCCGTAACGGACGCCCTTGTGTGAACATACCCTTACAGTATGGTTCTACATTGTAGTAGCTCTTTGCACTTATCTCCATGATACCTATTCTCCTAAACCAAGCTGTATGTTACTTACCTGTTCATGTAAGGTGCACACGGCCATGCTCCAGTTTGGCTCTGCCCAGGTTAAGAAAGATATGAAATATGGCAACAGGAAAGAAGGCATCTTGTGTCCTGACTAAAATAAAAAAAAGGTGTTTTTTCATATAAATTTTCATTTTACCCTGTAATCTTGATACTCACTGGTGCCCTATAGAGTTTGGTTAAATGTTACATTATATAATGACTAGAGGTTTTTGTTTTGTTTTTAAGTTTAAAGGTATATTCGTTTTATTTGTTGTTTATTTTGTTCATTACCTTTTTACTTTTCACCAATTTTTTTTTTTCCTTTCAAAATGAAATCTAAAACTCTCCTCTTTTGCTATGATTATTTCAGTATGCTGGACCCATAGGCCGCTTTAGATTCTTATTACAACATAACATTGTTTTGACAGGACCTAATTGAGGGGCCAAATGGTCAGATGTTTAATGTAAAAATTAATCAAAGAGTGTAAAAAAATAAAATAATGTAGATTCTGGAATCTACATCTAAATCCACATTCAAGAAAGTAAGAGAATATTATTTTTATGATCTCCTTTGTTACTAATAAAAACGAATTCATTTGATATTGTTCTGGGTTGTCATTTATAATATGGTTAGCCCTTGTGATCATTTCCTGTTGGCCTGTTTATTTAAAATTTTCTCTTTATATAGAAGACACTGACACAAACACCAGTTATTAATATATATATATATATATATATTTTTTCTTAGTCACAATGTGCACAGTACGCTGCTGATAGGAGAGAAGAGGAAAAGATGTGTGATCATCTGATCAGTGCTGCCAAACATAGAGACCATGTGACAGCCAATCAGCTGAAGCAGAAAATCCTCAACATCCTAACCAATAAGCACGGAGCATGGGGAGCCATATCTCAGAGGTAAGGTACATTTTCTTACTATGTCAGTCAGTCTGGACTAACGTGATGTATACTGTTGTCCAATATTTAGTAAATCTGTTGGCTCCATTGGCATGTAGTATATTCCTATCCTAATTGAATTATCCCCTTTGAGTTAATAATCAGAAGAACATTTCAGGGGCCATCGGCCTCTAAGTGTGCCCAATATACAGCCTTCCAATCCTCCATTCGCGGCTGAACGCTGTTTTTACGTACTTATTATGTAGGTTGCAAACTAGCTCGTATAAGTCGACCCAGAGACTCCTCTAAAAGGAAGAGTCACATCTGTAGACAGCACTGTTTCAGGGTTCTTTCCACTCATCAGTACAGAGCTGAGTACTGGATGACTGAGTGAGATGCCTTAGACCAGGGGTCTCAAACTCAGGCGGGTAAATGAACCGCACATAGAAAAAAATTTGATTGGGTCGCATTACTTTCAAATTTGATACAATACAATATTCTTGGTAATTAGTTTGGACTACCTTAACAATACTTCATTACTATAACAACACTACATTACTATAATAATGCCACATTGCTATAATACTACATTACTATAATAATACTACATTACTATAATAACACTACATTACTATAATAATGCCACATTGCTATAATACTACATTACTATAATAATACTACATTACTATAATAATGCCACATTGCTATAATACTACATTACATTACTATAACAATACTACATTACGATAATAATGCCACATTGCTATAATACTACATTACTATAATAATACTACATTACTATAATAACACTACATTACTATAATACTACATTACTATAATAATACCACATTGCAATAACACTACATTACTATAATAATACCACATTGCAATAATACTACATTACTATAATAATACCACATTGCAATAATACTACATTACTATAATACTACAATACTATAACAATAATACTACATTACTATAATACTACAATACTATAACAATAATACTACATTACTATAATACTACAATACTATAACAATAATACTACATTACTATAATACTACAATACTATAACAATAATACTACATTACTATAATACTACAATACTATAACAATAATACTACATTACTATAATACTACAATACTATAACAATAATACTACATTACTATAATACTACAATACTATAACAATAATATTACATTACTATAATACTACATTACTATATGAATACTACATTGCTATAATAATACCACATTGCAATAATACTACATTACTATAATACTACAATACTATAACAATAATACTACATTACTATAATAATACCACATTGCAATAATACTACATTACTATAATACTACAATACTATAACAATAATACTACATTACTATAATACTACAATACTATAACAATAATACTACATTACTATAATACTACATTACTATAATACTACATTACTATAACAATAATATTACATTACTATAATACTACATTACTATATGAATACTACATTGCTATAACAATACTACATTACTATAACAACACTACATTACTATAACAACACTACATTACTATAACAACACTACATTACTATAACAATACTACATTACTATAATAATACCACATTGCTATAATAATACCACATTGCTATAATACTACATTACTATAACAATACTACATTACTATAATAATACTACATTACTATAACAACACTACATTACTATAACAACACTACATTACTATAACAATACTACATTACTATAATAATACCACATTGCTATAATACTACATTACTATAACAACACTACATTACTATAACAATACTACATTACTATAACAATACTACATTACTATAATAATACCACATTGCTATAATACTACATTACTATAATAATACTACATTGCTATAACAACACTACATTACTATAACAATACTACATTACTATAATAATACCACATTGCTATAATACTACATTACTATAACAACACTACATTACTATAACAATACTACATTACTATAATAATACCACATTGCTATAATACTACATTACTATAACAACACTACATTACTATAACAATACTACATTACTATAATAATACCACATTGCTATAATACTACATTACTATAACAATACTACATTACTATAATAATACCACATTGCTATAATACTACATTACTATAATAATACTACATTGCTATAACAACACTACATTACTATAACAATACTACATTACTATAATACTACATTACTATAATAATACCACATTGCTATAATACTACATTACTATAACAATACTACATTACTATAACAATACTACATTACTATAATAATACCACATTGCTATAATACTACATTACTATAATAATACTACATTGCTATAACAACACTACATTACTATAACAATACTACATTACTATAACAATACTACATTACTATAATACTACATTACTATAACAATACTACATTACTATAATAATACCACATTGCTATAATACTACATTACTATAATAATACTACATTACTATAACAACACTACATTACTATAACAATACTACATTACTATAATAATACCACATTGCTATAATACTACATTACTATAACAATACTACATTACTATAATAATACCACATTGCTATAATACTACATTACTATAACAACACTACATTACTATAACAATACTACATTACTATAATAATACCACATTGCTATAATACTACATTACTATAACAATACTACATTACTATAATAATACCACATTGCTATAATACTACATTACTATAACAACACTACATTACTATAACAATACTACATTACTATAATAATACCACATTGCTATAATACTACATTACTATAATACTACGTTGCTAGAACAACACTATATTACTATAACAATACTACATTACTATAATAATACCGCATTGCTATAATTCTACATTACTATAATAATACTGCATTGCTATAATACTACATTACTATAATAACACCACTACATTACTATAATAACAATATTTCTTTTTAGATACTGCCACAGTGTCCTCTGTAGATAATTCCACAGTGCCCTCTGTAGATAGTGCCACAGTGCCCTCTGTAGATAGTGCCACAGTGCCCTCTGTAGAATGCTGGAGGAGCCCCTAAGTCACTGTCCGTGTATGAACAGTGACGTCAGGGGATCCTCCTGGACTGGATTCCCCTGCCAAAGCATTACCGATGTTCTGGCCGGGGATTGCTCTGCTGGAGGAGCCTCCGAAGTCACTGTCCATATATGGACAGTGACTTCAGGGGCTCCTCCAGCAGAGGAACCCTGGGCAGAGCGTTGGCAATGCTCTGGCTGGGGATTCCACTCCTAGAGGGAGCCCCAATGGAGCATTCTACAGGGAAGGGGTGGGTGTAGCGCGGTAAACAGGATAGGGTGATATCTACATGGGGGTTGCACTATGTACAGGGGGCCATTGCTCACCTACCACCGATCAAGCAGCGCGGGAAAAGGACTGCGCTGCGTTATGGAGCGCCAGCGCTCTCTTCCTTCGGCCTGCTCTCTCTTCCGAGGGAGCTTCGGTGCTCACGGGACGCAGATCACAGCCTCAGGGGCCACATGCGGCCCACGGGCCTTAACGACCTAAGATTAAGACCCCTGCCTTAGATGGGGCTTCGGGGGGGGGGGGGGTACTGGTTCTCATTGAAGAGACCCAATGGGTGTATGAAGATTCATTTACAGGGAATGCTCCATGGAAAAAATGGTCTCTCTTCCTTTTGGAGGAGTCTCTTGTTTGGCTAATATGAGATACTTTTGCATACTTTTTTTTTCCTATGCAGCATTGCCTGTAAATATACATCCTTTGGGTCTCTTAAATGAGAATCAGTACCTTTACTATGAGGGTATGTTCACACGCTTAACAAAATACGGCTGAAAATACGGAGCTGTTTTCAAGGGAAAGCAGCTCCTGATTTTCAGCCTTTTTTTAAGCAACTAGCGCTTTTTGCGGCGGTTTTTACAGCCGTTTTTTAAGCTGTTTTTCTATTGAGTCAATGAAAAACGACTCAAGAAGTGACATGCACTTCTTTTTACGGGGCGTCTTCTTACGCGGCCGTTTTTAAAAGCGTCCCGTGGGAAAGGAACGCTGTTTTTTCCATTGAAATCAATGGGCAGATGTTTGGAGGCATCCAGCCCCTGCATTTTTAGCCGTTTTTCGGGGCGTTTATGGCACGAAAGACGGCTGAAAATATCCCGTGTGAACATACCCTAAGGGTTAGCATGCAGTGGGGGAATCTTTGTGATTCTGATTCACAGAGAGTCTGAAGATTGAGAGACTCTCTCTGTCCTACCTACTCAAATTAACTGGGCGTGATCATGTTCAGCCCCCACAGCTTGTGTCTGGTGTGCTTACTTAAGTCATTAACCCTTTGCCTACTTCTTTCAGATTACCCTTGTTTAAAGTATGTATACCTATTAAATACGTTTTACTGTTTGTCGGGAGCTGGGAATTTTATCCCCCACTCTAATATTGTAAGCGTATGTTTGTTTTGTGCGAAACTTGATTGGCTTCACATATGTGCCCAATATTTTATGTCATTTACGTTGGATCCAGGGTTTATTAAGGACAAGAATGGAATGCCAAAGCAATCACTGCTTTTATAGACCAGCAAGTTCTGCTGTACAAGGGGTATGTACATATGGGGCACATGCCTAAAATCTCAACCATGGGGCGGGGTTATTTTAGACAAGGACAGAGAATGCTCATAAATCATGTCACCCCTCTCTTGGTCCTGTTCCCTCTCGAATGCTGTGGATCTCAGACGGTAGTTGGTAGGATGATGAGATCTAAAGCAAGAACAGCTCTCTTGGCTCTGACTACTGATGATGGCTAGCAAACATAGACTTACCTTGTATTGTTCTTTTTAAGCATTCCTAGGTTCCCATAAACTGGCACAACATAAACAAGAGTCAGTAAGCCCATTATGGGACTCTTTTCTGCTGGTGTTTTTGATGAATTTCAGGTTAACTCTCTACAATATGTATTTTTATAGCCGTGTTAAGAGGCATCTGTTTCCATACAGTTGAGCTGTAACATTCCTTTAAAGGTTCTGCATTCTGTGACGAATTACTTTGAAAAATCAAATTTTAAAAACACACAGGTAATAAAGTCCAGATGAGCGTTCTCAAAAGTAAATTTAAATGTTTCTGCTTTGTGGTCTCCTATCTGTACCTGAAGACTGGCAGTAGTGCAAAAAGCAAAACAGCCAGAGGTATGATGTGCCCCCAATTAAGACTTCAAATTGGAGGAGCGGTGTATGCAGCCAACAAAACACGCAAGCCAATTCTACCGCAGATCAGTGCGGCAAAATTTGTCTGCATTAAATCGATCAGTTATGGATCTAGAACGCCTTTACTGAATAATACGGTTTACAGAAACCAATTTTTGCATTTGTTTTCTTTTGTTTTTCTTTCTGTATATACAGTATTCTTTTTAAATAAGAGATGCTTCTTCAGGCTCCGTTAACCCCAAATATTCGTTATCGGCACAAAAGGGGTTTCTTTACTGTAAGAGAGGTGACGCTATGGAACGGTGATGGTTAATAATGAATTAACACATCGCCACAGCAGCCATTTTTGTTTTTCTTTCTGCTCTCCAAAATCCATAACTTTTTTTATTTTTCCGTCTACATAACTGTATGAGGGCTTTTTTTTTCCCCGGTACGAGCTGTAGTTTTCAATGGCCCCTTTTAATGTACCATATATTGTACTGGAAAGCTTTTAAAAATTATTTTGTTGGGTGGAATGGGATAAAAACCCTATATTTTCTTTTTACCATTCCACCCCAGGGTTTTGTTTCTATGGTGTTAACCAAGCGGTAAAAATGTTATTTGGACTTTATTCTGGAGGTCAATACGCATACACGGATACCAAATGTATATTTTTTTTAATGAAAGAATGTTTTATTCTTCTGTATTCTGACACCCTTCATTTATTTTATTTTTTTCATTCAACGGAGCAGTATGAGGGATTGTTTTTTGCGGGCCAAGCTGTAGTTTTTATTGGAATAAAAAAAAAGTGTAATCAAAAAGTCAAAATGGTACCATCTTTTTGGGGAGGTGAGATGACCAAAAACCAGCACGTCTGGTGTTTTTTTTTTTCTTTTATGGCATTGTCCCTAGGAGTTAAATAGTGTTATATTGTAATAGTTCGGACTCTAATGGACACAACAATACCAATTATGTTTTTTTGTTGCTTTTTTTTACGTTTTTTTAGGGGAAAGGGTCTTGTTTTTTTTAAACTTTTAATATTTTTTATGTATATTACTAAAAACGTTGTTTAGCTTTTCGTTACATTATATTTTAGTCCCACTAGGGGACGTAAACAAGTAATCGTTAGATCGCTGGTACAATACACTGCAATACTGATTATGTATTGCAGTGTATTGTGCTTTTAGTGTCCTCCTGTTACGCCCGGCCTCTGGCATTGCTTAAAGGGATTTCCCCATCAGAGATATTTATGACATATCCACAGGATATGTCATTAATGTCAGATAGATGCTGGGACCTGCACCTATCTCTAGAACGGGGCCCCCTAAACCCCGTTCTACTGCTCTGTGTTGTAGCTGACGCATTTGATTCCCGACAATGAATTACGGAAACAGCGTAGCTCGCTGAGCTGCGCTCTTTCCGTAAGTCCCATAGTAGTGAATGGCAGTTACGGAAGTAGCATAGCATGCGAGCTGCGCTGTTTCCATAACTACCATTCAGTTCTATGGAACTTAACGGAAACAGCGTAGCTCAGCGAGCTACGCTGTTTCCGTAATTCATGGTCGGGAATCACATGCTTCAGCCACAGCAGAGAGCAGTAGAACGGAGTTTAGGGGTCCCAGACCCGCATCTATCTGACATTTATGACCTATCTTGTGAATATCTCATAAATGTCTCTGATGGGAAAATCCCTTTAATAGGAGGACCAAGATACCTGAACAGGGGGTCTCCATTAGGCCCCCAGGCTGTCATGATAAACATCGGCACCCACGATTGCGTCGCAGGGGGAGGGTGATAGGGTGACAGAGGGGTTCCCTCTCTGTCTAGCGGCTTCGATGCTACGGTCTCTATTGACTGCAGCATCTAAACAGTTAAACGTCCGGAATGTGAGTTATTGTGAGGTGTCACCTGTAATACACAGCTAAATGGACAGGATGGGAGTTATTGTGAGGTATCCGCTGTAATACACGGTCCGTGAGTGCTCCATACTCCACCTTCCCTTCTTTATGATGTACATTTGACAATATATCAAATCCCGGTAAGGGGTTAAAGTGATTGTCCCATCAAAAGGGGGTTCCTTTCTAAGGCCACATGCACATGACCGTGTTGAAGGTTGTATAGTTCTGTTGATGGTATCGGAGAGATACATTAAAACAGTGAATGTAGCATTCTGTGATTTAACACTGGCATATAATGCCATATTAAAATGTATGTCCAAAGAAATACCATATTTTCTGTTTTTCCCAGCCTTCGGCCTTACTACCCAATTTTTTTGTAGAGAAATGTCCACCAAGCAGTTTTTCAATGGTTTTCTTGGTTGGGACACCTCCTTTTAAATTGCTGTATCCCCTGTGTTCTCCACAAAATATAAGATATATTTTACAACAAACAAGGCGTTAATCATATATTCATAGATATAACGAAATGGCTAAATGTTAATTTTTTGGTCATGGTTCTTTATATTTTTAGAGACATTAACCCCTTGGCATCTCGGGCAGATTTCTACCCTTCACAGCTCTCAAGTTTGATTAATGATCTCCGTTCAGAATCCAGCCTGTAAGTAATGAGTTATTTGTCGGTCATCACACAGAGGGTGTCTGAAGACATAGACACAGGGTATATAACCATTGTATCTCACCATACAGGCAGCCCGGCTGGTATGGGAGACATACGGGGATTAACTGCACAATTTATTAGTGATCATGACCCATTAGTCTGTGTCATTTTAGTGACAGTGTTAAATCACAGTCTCTCATATAACGCAGGTTTTTGTAATTCTTTTTCTGGTATGCCTGCAATAACCACGCCAGAAGGGAAATAATAGATTGTAGTAAAGAGTAATGATCCTAGTTAAGTGGATGGCATGTGTGTGGTTAGTCTTATAACACTTCCTGCTCTTTAGTGGCCAAGGTTGTGGTTTCTGTTCTGCTTTAATACATATTAAAAAAAAATCTTGAAGATTTAACTATTTCTCTGAATGGTGCACATAAACTTCAACCAGTACCCGCCAATGTCCACATATAGAGATGAATGGATTGTCTTGCCCAAGTCGCAGACACCGCTCGATAGAATACAATGGAGGAATTGATTTTCATTTTTTTCTCTTAAGTGTATCTATTTATTTTTTATTTCCTATTCCTTTTGTAGCCCCGACATATTCTACCTTATTGTCATCACGCAGTCCCTGTCCCCAATGGAGCTTACAATCCAAATGTAATCGGACACATACATTAGAGCCAATTTCTTAGGAAGCCAAATAACCTAACAATTTGAAAGGAACCAGGTACCCAGAGTAAAAACTGTGCATACATGGGAAGAACACATAAACCCCATGCAGACATTGCCCTTGGTCAGAATCAAACCCAGGGCCCCCCAGTGTTTTAAGACAACCGTGCTAGCCACTGAGCCACCATACCGTAGCTATAGAGCTGCTCTCAGCTGTGTGGTCCTGCAGACATCTAAATGTGACATCAAGAGACGCATCCAGCAGATTAGGCGGTATTGTCACCAATGCAACTACACCATGATGGCAGCCTTTCCGGCAAAGCTCATACACAAGGGGTTATCCGGGAAGTGAACGTTTTTTATTGGAATGAAATTAAATAAATAAACCAAAAAAGCAATAGGCACCTATCCTTGCCTCCGGCGATCCATCGCATAGGCTCCAACAGCAATCCTGGTGGTTGTTTACATGCACGTAGCATGTGACCACTGCAGCTAATCGGAGGGCTCAGCGGAGCGCTATGGTGACTAATCAGATTTCCGGCATAATGGCAGAAATACAACATATGGCCGCTGATCCCTCTGACTGCAGAGGTCACATGCTACGTGCATGTAAACAACCACCGGGATTGCCGTCAGAGCCCCAGCGCTGGAATGCCGGGGGGGGGGGGCAAGGATAGGTAAAATCTTCCGGATTTCCCCTCTTAATCTTCTGGCGGGAGACGCAGCCTGGAGCAACTAAGGAGGCACACAATTTCTCCAAACGTAACCCTCAGACCTAGGTTGTCCATCTGCCCAATGCATTCTAATGGCTCAAATCAGGCAACATCTTCCTCTCTCAATTTCATCTCTAAGCACATTGTACCAGCCACATTTTTTACTTTTCTTCTTCAAAGCAGAGACCGATTTCTTGCCGCGACTATGTCTAGTACTGTACTATGATACCTGCTTCTTATCTGTCACCTGTAATTCACAAATTCTAATACTGAAGGAAATATTAATCATCTTCAGCCTCACATTCTGTGTTTATAGAGTCGGATGACAAGTATTCTTCAGATTCCCTCGTGACAGATCCTTAAATATTCAATAATTAAAGACCCTTTTTAAATGAATGATGTGTAATGATTTGTTTTGTGAAACAATGGAAAGACGTGCGTATGTTCCTGAATGTGGAATACGCTGGATTAGGTAGATTTGAACATATGGCCTTCGTTGATTTAAGTAATAAATGCCAACACATAAAACAAAGCTTTCTTGATTTAATAAAAAAATGTTCCTAAACTTGTACTGTGAGATTCATGTCCAATTGTGTATTAGATATTGGAGCTAGTGTGGGTACTCGCACCTATTCGTATTTCTCAAGGTTTACAAAATACCTTTAGTGACCATGTCATCTACATGGCAGAGTATTTTGTGGGCAGAGGCCGGTGACTGAGATTCATGAAGACTGAATTGTAGTCTAGTGGATTTATTGGCTATTATCTATGAATATAATAGTATCTACAAAGTAAACCCTTTAATGCTCGGGGGGGGATTTTTTTTTTTTTTATAATTTTTTTTTGTAAAATATATAGTATAATAAAATTATATTAAATTTAAAAAAAGGAAATGAAAAGATAAGATCTTCGTATTTTTAGCAGCTGATGTATATGGTTATGTCTTCTAGACCAGGTATACGGCATGTCGTTGATGTTTAGTAGATTTGGTACTGCTATCAAACATAACCGGGTCAGAGCGCCATATCGGCCGTTTCTATTCTTTTTTTGTGTAATGTATTGGATTGTAGGAGTAGGGATAAATAACGTCCGATTATAATTCTATCACTGCTATTCATACTGAAAAATAGACTCCGATAAAAGGAGAGAGAAGACGACTCGCACCACAAGGCAGTAATGCTAACATCTGTGTATAAGGTGAGCACATGTTCCCCAGGAGAACTTTTTGGGGGATTAAGAAGGTGTCCTGCAAAAATGTTGCTGTATACTTTTTGTTATAGTTATGACTTGTTGTATGGTTTATGCCGGATAACATTCTCTGGATCATTGGTGCCAGCAATGTTATGGATAGAAACAAGGGCATGAATCATTGGAGAACATCATTGTAGTTCTTGTACACAAATTTTATTATATCATTATCTATAGGTGTGAACGTTTACATTCTTTTATGATAACGAGAAAAAATAACATAAAGGCCCATATGACACTCTGACCCATTTATCTTTGATAGCCGTGCCAAATCTACTGAACATCAACCACCTGGCACGTACCTGTACTAAAAAACAGTGCCACCCTTGTTCATGAGTTGTGTCCGGTATTGCTGCTCAGCCCCAGTCAAGTGAAGAGGACTGGACTCTGATCGGACACTGCCTATGGTCAAGAGTTACCCTGTTTATGGGGGAAAAAGCAGACTTTCTCTAATCTTGGATAACCCCTTTAAGCACAGTCTGACTTTTCTATTTTTTTTTGGGGCCTTTTTTTTGTCCTTCTTTTGTTGCATGTGTAAATAGAAGGGATAAGGGAAGGGGATTGCTCCTTCTTAAACCTGTCTGTACTTATTACTTGTGGAATTCCACCTCTCGTGACTATCAAGACTGTGATACACGAACTTCATATTCTACATATAGATACATTGCTATTATTCCTATGGCCATACAATGCGGGTGGGCTGTTCCTGCCAGTGTCTTCTATTCATTTGAAATTAGTTAATGTCTTTTAAATCCAATTCAATACCTGCTACCATCTTGACCATCTTAACTGAAGAAATTAGATTAACCTTTGTAAATGCCATAGATTTGCTTTCTGTGATGCATGGCGGCTAAGGTTAATTTATATTTTAACTTCTTCAGTGCCTGGGGCTTAACCTCTGAGATATAGAACAATAGATCAGAATGTAATCATAAATCTAATATCTAATCTAATTATCTGAGGTGGTTTTTTCAGCATATATGTTGTGTGCGTGTGTACAAATGTAGCAGAGCTGCAATTGTCGTTTACCTACACAAATTACATTTTGTGATATTGCAAATAGCTTGTATGTGTGTGTAATATCTTAACATACACACACGATAATGCTCTCTCCGATATTAGCTGGCTTCACAACCTACAAACCGTAACATAATATGGCTTCTGCTTCCCCCAGTGTTGATACTCCATCTCCGAAATGCGAGGTGAGAAATAACACCTTTCTGTAGAAAATCTGCTATTCCAGCTGAGCTGCTTTGTGTTTGGAATACAGAACTGTCTGTTATAGATTTCACATATCTTTCCTAGTGTAAATCTTCCACAAATTCATTAGAACACTGTGATACATTCAGACTTGGGTTCTGTTCACACTGGCATTATTGGTTTCCGTCAATGTTTTTGGTATTTTGACATACACTTTGCAGGGCTTTTCTCACGGTTTAGAAATACTGAAACCTAACAGATCCAAATAGAAGTCAGTGGGGTCCATCAGGATTCATCAGTATCTGTTCGAAAACCGATGCGGCACAGCTATCATGGCTCTTGTATCAGAGCTTTAGAAGATATAAAATCACAGTTGTGTGTTTAGCTGTTGTGTATCTTGAAGCTCCTGGGCCCCAAAGCAAAATCTGTAACCAGGACCTATATCTGCAATTTATAATACTAGTGTCTTATGTGGCAGAAGGGCCTTTCCTACTTGGCAATACCCTTGATCTTTACCTTTATATATTAAACTATTGTGATAGAATATAAAGCACATTAAACATACCAGTATTTCCTAGGTGTGTACTTATTAAATGTGGTAGTTTCTAGGAGTCTAAAAGCTTAATAAAAATGTGGAGGTGCATTATGACATCTGAAGCCTCTCTTTTGATAGATGCCTCTGTGCTGGTTATATCAGAAAATCAATATTAGCAAAATTGAAACAGTATAGGCTCGTATTGATCCACGTGGCTAAATCAGGACCAAGGGCTTTGTAACGGCTTTCTCATGTAGCCGACTCTCAGTAATGCCAAACTATCAAATTCAGCTTTCCACTGATAAATCAGCCTGAAAATTGCATGTCAAATTTTTCTCCCCAACTAACCTAATGGTTTTTTTTTTCCTGCACTTTAACCTTCTTCAACCTAGTGTATCTGATTGTTACACTGAGCCGAAGAAAAAAAAGAAAATGATTGTGTGTGTGTGTATAAATATATGTATATGTGTGTATATGTATATATTATATATGCACATACATATACATATGTATACATACATACATACGTACGTACGTACATATATATATATATATATATATATATATATATACACACACACACACATATATATCTATATATATATATATATATATATATATATATATACACATACATATAGAGAGACTTGCCGGGGCTGGCCGTTTTATATGGACGGGGGAAGAGGGAGCCCAATAAAGGCCTCTGGGACTGTCCAGTGAGAGTGTCTTTAAATTTTTAATTTGCTTGTTTTGTTTTTGTACAAGAAATAGTTTCTATGCATTATCGTTGAAATCCCCTTGTGGGACAAAACCAAGAACCTAAAAAAAGTTAATAAAGTTTGTTAGAGTATAAAAAAAAAATTAAAATAATAAACAAGAGAAAAAAAGAGTCCATACATATCAACATATGAAAAAATTAAACATCTTTATTGATAACATAAAATACATTAAATGACAAAGGCAGAGAATCTAAAATAAATCCTTGTACGGATCACATATGTATACATTGAGTATATATATATATATTTAATACACTGATGGTATGCACAATTACTGTGGCTCAATGTAGCTCCAACATAGGGTGCATCAAAATAGGAGTAATTTTAAAATGTAAGCTGTGTAAAGAAGGACAATATGCCTAACTCAAAGAGGCCTGTAGTAACTCAAAAGTAATTGGTGCCTTGAAAAAATGGCATAAAGCCAAGTTTAAGTCCGATATATGCACTTACCCATGTATGGGAGATTGAGTGTGACCCAGCGGTATAGAAGAGCGCCCCGACGCGCGTTTCGCCTGTGGCTTTCTCAAGAAAAAATTGTTCAGGTAAAAAACAAAATAAACATTTGGGGGTTATTAAATATTATAAGTAATTTGTTTAAGTCAAAGATATAAAACACACAAAAAAGTGGAGGAAGTCACTTTTTATTAAGCTAATATGGGTTAAATACTAAAATATATGTACTCCAAAATGAACAACATTAGTAGGAGGAACACCCCGGAAACACCAAGCCTCTTATATCTACCTCAAAATAAAACGAAAAATTTTATAACTACCAGAAAGCGGGGAGCAATATCGGTCCTAAAGGCCAAAAATAGCTTGTTAATAAGTAATGATAACTGAAGAACAAGACTTATTAACCCTTTATTGACATTTATTGAACAGATTATTTGCTCTTAAACTCCCTTAAATCTTATAATAAAATGTAGTGGTGAATTTGATCTATAGTTAACCCCTCCTTGCGTGTTGATATTTGTCCTCTTCCAGCCCGTTGTGTTTTTGCTTAAGCGTAGACACTGACAGCTGACAAAGTGACTTACCTTCACGCCTGCTCGGCACACACATAGTTGGTTTGACTCGATATTGATTGTGAAGTTTGCAGTTATATAATTACTTTTTGCTTGGGGAAATGTGCTGCGTATTGATCTGTATTGCAGCATGTGAAAAGCAGTTTCCCTTTCTTAGCAATGAGTGTCATCTCTCAGCTGTGACAAATGGTAACACTCAAGCTCGGCATAATTACATTCTGGCAAAATCATCTCCCTGCACCTCTCTCCAGTTACTATCACAGGAACCAATAATAATCTATATCTCACTGGCTTAATGAATCTGTGATGGAGGAGAGCGTCATTGTGACAGAGGATTGGATGGATAGAAGATAGGTAAACTCATTCTCTACTCATCTTGAGGCCAAGTCAAGATGTTTTAAAGGTCTAATAAAAATATAGTAAAAAGCGGTCATGCGGAGTTGCCATAGTTCCCTCTTCCAGTTCCGTCCAGGAGTGATCCTCGTAAAGTTGTTGGAAGGTTCATAGCTGACCATGGAGACCATTTGGACCTCCTATACACTGCAATATTTAGACCATCGCCCCAATGTTATTACTGTTAAGGGAATGAAACTTCCTTCCAAAGAAAAGAAGCAAATCTTATGCAAGGTAAATGTGATTGTTTCTGAATGTGTAAATTCTCAGGTTTGGTGCTGTGAAATACAGAGAAAGCATTTGGAAGAACGAGTGCCTTATAACTTGGCTGTGAGCAGATAAGAACAATTTACGAAGCGGATTGGGACCCAACCATTTTTTCTTTTTTAGGCTAGGACTACATGGAGACTTTTTGTAGTAGAGTAATCTAAACATAAACAAGTTTGTAGAGAATTTCAGATTACTCTATGGTGGAAATGGCTCTGAAATCCCATCACATAGTAATTAAAATAAAAAAATGTCTAGTGATTTTTTCCGACTATAGGGATTTTCAAAATGCTTTCCCTTTAGGCTGTGTTCACACAACCAATTTTCAGACGTAAACGAGGCGTATTATGCCTCGTTTTACGTCTGAAAATAGGGCTACAATACGTCGGCAAACATCTGCCCATTCATTTGAATGGGTTTGCCGACGTACTGTGCAGACAACCTGACATTTACGCGTCGTCGTTTGACAGATGTCAAACGACGACGCGTAAAAATACAGCCTCGTCAAAAGAAGTGCAGGACACTTCTTTCAGACGTAATTTGAGCCGTTCTTAATTGAACTCAATGAAGAGCAGCTCAAAATTTACGGCTGTCAGAGAAGCCTCGCAAAATGCGAGGAGGAGCATTTACGTCTGAAACGAGGCAGCTGTTTTCTCCTGAAAACAGTCTGTCTTTTCAGATGTAAAAGCCTGCTATAGTGTGAACATACCTTAGACTGATTTCTGAGCAACTTTTTGAAGTGGAGCGATAAAAAGTTTTGTGATGACCATTCAACCACGTTTTATATATATATATATATATATATATATATATATATATATATATATATTTTTTATTTTTACAAGGTTGCTTGCAGTTCTCTTTTGGGAATAATTGAAGACAGCTGCGAGACTCGGATGACTCCGTAAATTATTTATAAACTAATATTGAATATATAAGCAGATCTGACTTTGGTACAGGACAAGTTAACCTTTCCAAATCAATTATGACATATCATAATTTTCAGATTTCTTACTGCGCTCAATGACTTTTTCAATACAATGGAATGAGATTGTACTTGCGGCGTACAAATGCTTTGCTTGTTGTAGTTCAGTCGAATAATACATATTCCTCTGTGATCCATTATACATTACATTCTGTTCAAGTTTAATTTGTTGAGTGAACCTAAGAAGTGATCAAGCAATGAGAACTGGACTAATCTTCCTCATATATCATGGTCCATACAAAGTAAAAGATTCCTTGTCTTGAGTTTTCTTAGCGTTCAGGATCAAGTTACGTCAGTGACTCTTAAGCAAAGGTTGTGGCGTGTTGCTGAAAACCTATTGGTATGTACGTGAGAGTAGTGTGATACGGCCCTGGGGCTATGAGGTTTTTTTTCTTCTTCTTTGGGGTAATCAGTGTTATTTAAAGAAAATCTGGCAATGGTTTTAGATCATTTTAACACAGCTGAGAAATGTTTGTGGAAAGGTCAACTTCAATGATTATCCTTAGCCAAATAAATGCACAAGTTTTTACAATTGGGACCTTGCTTTTCAGTGAGCTGTCATAAATTTCCTGTCCCCACATGTGGGAATTGTGAGTGAAATGCTGTTCTTTCTGACTGCAGGGCACTATATTTTATATCTGACTTGTTTGTTTTCGGCTAATAATTCTGCATATGGGAGTGATGTTGCTTTAATTTTGTCATCATCTAGATCCACTGCTCTTTGGCAGTTCAGTTCCTTGTGGAATAAGGATTGTTTTTCCCTTTTTGCAGAATTTGGTTTGTGTGCATTTTTCTGTTTCCCTCCTTGTAGTTTAATCCCTAATAGTGTTCCATTTTCTGGCCACCATTGTGACCTGTGTGCAGACTCTGCGCCTTTTCCCTGCCCCAGCTGGCCTTTTCTGGCCACCATTGTGACCTGTGTGCAGACTCTGCGCCTTTCCCAAGCCCCAGCTGGCCTTTTGCTGTTCACAGCTGAAAAGTGAAATGAATTCTGGGGTCTAACATATCGCAGATGAAAGCCATTCTCAACATATATAGTCATTTCCCGTAATTGTATCAGTCTTGTCTTGTTGTAAATGGTCTCTGGAAGCTATTTTTTTTGCTCATGTTAAAACAATTCTTGCTTGGGTTGGGTTTAGCTTATTCTCAGGGTTGCCGGTACAAAATCTGTACACGGCTAGAAATCACTGGAAAAAAAATTATGGTCCGGAACAGGAGGAATAAAATATTTTATATAACTTTTTTTCTTGATAAATTAATTAAAAAAACAAAAACTGGAGTAAAAAAAAAAGTGCATGTACCAGAATACTTGGCTATTCATGACCAAGAGGATCTTTCACTTAGGTTGTCAACTTCAGACCTGATACTTGGTTTCTGGTAAAATCTCTACAGGTAAAATGTAGAAAAATCATCCCAGATACCCCCACGATGATGGCTCATCCTAGAACATCTGGAACACACCACCCTAGATTACTATGAAGCTACAAGTTCTATGCTTTTCACCTACTCTTCAGGCACTAATATAATATATATACACATTTATATATATATATATATATATATATATATATATATATATACACATTTATATATATATATATATATATATATATATATATATATATATACACATACCATATATAGATAGATAGTGTGTGATTACTGCACAGGAGACAATCCGTTAAGTCCCCATAATTCCCCAAATATACTGTTATGGATATTGATGCCCAATCTGGCTATATGCTGATGTTGTCATTCAGGTATCCTGGCCTCTTAGTTGTGATAAGTTGTGTAGGTTATCACTACAACATTTAAAACTGTTGTGTGATTTATTTTTATTTTTTTGCCTAAAATGGCAAATATTTTGTATCCTGACCGAAAAGAGTTTAAATTGAATTTCTACCTCCAATTTTTGTTTTGTGGTTTATTCATTATAATGTGTATGGTCAGCCTTACGACTCCTTGTACTGCCTTATGGTGCCTACATTGGTTCTAGGCATGCATTGCTCTTTTAAAATTGGAGTCATGTTGAGGGCCCATAGTCTGCTATTGATGCTGTATTCCATCCATGTAATACGAATCCTGTGGACGCGGCTTGCTCTATGGTTATCACCGCTTTCTATGTTTTTCAAATATTCCAATAATGAGTACATAGCGTATCAAGTGTTTTATTCCTTTTTAAAATAGATGTGTCCCAAGCTTACGTCAAGGTCCCTAATGTGGCTATGACTTTGTTGGAATTCTATTTCTATTTGCTTTTTACATTTATTCACGTTAAATCATTTTTCGTTGTTTTATTTTATTCTTGATTATTTGGTGTAGAATTAAAGGGTAACTAAACTTTCAGAAAACTTCTGATCTGTCATAAGTTTTGATCAGTGGAGGTCAGAGCACTGAGACCCCCACGGATTGCTAAAACGAAGCGGCAGAAGGTGAGTTCTGAACCACTTTGTTTCTGATCGCCTTTCCGAGGAAAGCCGATCAGAAACCAAGCGGCTCAGCGCTCACCCGAGCGCTTCTGCCGCTTCGTTTTAGCGATCATTTGGGGTCTCTGCTCAGACCCCCATGGATCAAAACCTTTGACATGTCACTATGACATGCAACTTTTTAAATATAATTAATATACACCACTGTTTAAGATATCCACTTATGATCAAGTGAATGGAAATAGTCACTGAAGACCGCTCCAAAGCATGTTGGAATGACATAACTACATGGCTCATTACAAGAGAGCTCGAATACACCTAAAGAACTGTGCAGAAAGCAGAGATCTTGAAACTGTTGTGGCATTGAAACACATTGTAGATTAGAAGTTGCATAATGTTTTTATATAATACCGGATAACCCCTTTAAGCAATACTGGAATGCTTTATGGCTTTCTACAGCATTTGAATGCTTTTTTATTGATCAAGCTATTTTCCATTTACTCGTGTGTTATTATCTGAATTGTATGATTATAGCCGAATGCACATGACTGCCAGTCTGATGGAAAACAGTCTCCCTGGTTAAAATGGTTCCTGCTTTGATTATAGGCATTTATAGCAATTATCAGGAGATTAGTCTGTTCCTGCATAATACTCCGGGAACTTTCTAAAAGGATTATAATAGAGGTTTATTGGATTTTGCACAAAACATATAAAAACGTTTTCTACTTGTGAAGCTGCAGCGCTGCCCATTTGTGTTGCAAAGTACACGTAGTCCCAGCTTTTTATGTATTACTAAACAACTTGGTAATGCTGAGTATTTTTTTTGTGTTTAACTCTATACTTGGGTAGCAAAATACTTGTACAGGCCCGCAATTATTTATTTTTGTTTTGTTGGGATCATGTATCAATTGTGATTCTTTCACTTAGCATTTTTTAAAAAGTCTCCCAACTAGGGGAGCCTGGATGACATGTGCCGCTTCTCATACATTTTTTTTTTTCTGAATGGATATAACTTGTGTAGTTCAATGATAGATACGTTGCAGCATTGCCGCTGTCTAGTTACACCACTTTTTGAAAATAAAATTTGGGCCTTTCATTTTTTGACTGACAAAGCAGCACAGTGCAATAATGAATATGGGGCGCTCCTATATATGCCGTATTTTCTAGGTAGACCATTTTTCTGGTTAAAAAGATTGGTACATACAGTAAACGCCAAGTGGTTCTCGTATGTGATGTATTTTTTATTCATTGTTTTCACTTTTTGTCATTCGTACTTTTGTCTTATATTGACATCAGATTTTTTTGGGGGGAAGGGTTTTGATACCATTTTTTGCCATGATTTTTGAAAATCGCAAAAGAAAAGAAAATACAAGACAAAATTGCAAAAATTTAAATTCTGATGTAAATATACCCTGAATGAACCACCTGGTATTCCCTGTAAAAATAATTGAAAATTGGAGTGCCCAGGGTAACATGACATATTGACACATTTGGGGGGGGGGGGGGGCGCAATTGTTAATACAGTATATAGACATTCACAAAAAATAGCCAACTGTAAATGAAACTCGGCTCACAACACTGAGTTGTATTTTGACCTTAAAAGACTGCCCGAAAGACCTAGTATTCTGCAGCTCCATGTTATTGAGCCGTAGGCACTCCATGGGCTGCTGTATGGGGCTCCATGCGGTGCCTAATTATGATGGTGCATGCCACAATTTTTCTGTCTGATTCCTCGTTGGAAATCTCGGTATAAAATCAGAAGCATACGGAGGTACAGCAGAGTATCGTAGAAGTCTAAGTGCATAAAACGCTTCCTTACAACAGAGGTACTGAGCCATCATATGCTATAAAAAAAACTATACATGCTGATACAGGATACAAAACCTGCAATTAAAAGCTTTTGTTTTTTGTTTCCTCTCAATCCATGTTAAAGGGGTTGTCCACGACCAGACTACTGATGACCTATCCTGCTTCTGACTCCAACTACTGCATACCGTTCAAAACCTCCAGCGCTCGGAGGCAAGCCTCAGTGGTGGATCAGTGCAGAGTCTGGGTGTCGGACCCGCACCAATCATATACTGATGTCCTATCCTGGGGATAGGACATCAGTTGTCCGGTCGTGGACCACGCCTTTAATGGAGTAATTTAATTCACATTTTGTAAACAATAACACAGTGACGTGCAAAGGACATTCTCTTGTCACCTGAGCAGTCTCGTGACACAAACTGTTGATAGTGAGCTTGAAAATGTTTATAAAACCAACTACAGGACCTAATAAATGGCCAATATGGGCAATAAACCAAGATTTTACTGCAAGCTGTGAACATGCCCTTATGCTTTGTGCACCCTGCCATTTTATGGTCATATGCATGAGTCATATAATTAGTGCCAGGTCCTTCATTCCTTCCACTTAGATCAGGAAAGTGTTTTCCAAATTTCTGAGCATGCTTTCCTGATCTCAGAGAATAGTCTGATCTGGTCCTTGCCACTAAAAAGATGGCCTTGTGCACAGATAGTGGTATAGTTATGTATTTGTTTGGATAAACAGTCATTGATAGCTAATCAAAAATATAGAAGTATAGAGAGTGATATGCTCCCAATTGGAAGATAGGTAATTGTAGAGTTAAAATCTATTGCTAGGATGTATTCACACGACCATTAAAACACGTCTGTTTTCAGAACAATGAAGTTCTCTGGTTGTATTTACACGGCCATTTTTTTAATGGCCATCAATAAAATAGGACATGTACTATTTTTGGCAGTTTTCACAGCCCAATGGCCCCCATAGAAGTCAATGGATCTGTTTTTAACGGCCGTTTTTCAGAAAGCCATCCTTGTGACGGCCTTTAAAAGCTAATCGTGGCCCTACTTTAAGCGCTGAGCCTGGAGAAGTCCCTGACGTCACCATTTATGGACAATGATGTCAGGGACTTTCAACTAAGGAGGTTCCGGCCAGAGCATCGCAAGCACTCTGGCCCGGGGACTCCTGTCTTGAGAAAGCCCTTGCTTGATGTCACTTTCCATATATGGACAGTGACGTTATCGGTTATGCAATGTGAGAATCCCCGGCCAGAGCGTCGGCAACACTCTGGCCAGGGATTCCACTCCTGGAGGGAGCCCCTGACGTCACTGTCCATTTATGACGTTAGGGGCGTTGAGAGGCCGGAATCCCCGACCAGAGCATCATCAATGCTTTGGCTGGGAATTCCGCTCCTGGAGGAGCCCCTGACATCACTGTCAATTTATGGACAGTGACATTAGCGAATTTGAGATGGCAGAATCCCCGGGCAGAGCTTTGGCAATGCTCAGTCCCAGGATTCCGCCATCTCAAAGCCCCTAACTTCACTGCCCATATGGACAGGGACGTCAGGGGCTCCCCCTGGAGCGGTATCCCAGGAGGGGGGTTGGCACTATCTACAATGGCACTGTAGCTCTATATGGGCACGTCATACTTGTGCTATATAATCCAATATCCTCTACTGCAAGTAATCCACAGTGATCAGTCTCAGCGCCTGAATTCATGTGGTAAATCTCTATAATGTGTCTTATAAGCATGGTCCTGGTTATTACTTTCGAAGGGCCTATACAGAGAATATCTAGGGCTTCTCATAGCAAACATTTAAAGTTGGCCCTAGTGTTTTACTTTTAAAGAGTCTCTGTCACCACATTATAAGTGGCCTATATTGTACATGATGTGATCGGCGCTGTAATGTAGATTACAGCATTGGTTTTTTTATTTAGAAAAACTATCATTTTTGACGGAGTTATGACCTATATTAGCTTTATGCTAATGAGTTTCTCAATCGATAACTGAGCGTGTTTTACTTTTTGACCAAGTGGGCGTTGTGGAGAGAAGTGTATGACGCTGACCAATCCGTGACCAATCAGCGTCATGCACTTCTCTCTATTCATTTACACTGCAGATAGCGATATGGCTATATCGCTAAGTGCAGCCACATAAACACACTATAACATTACTGCAATGTCCTGATAATGAATATACATTACCTCCAGCCAGGACGTGATGTGTGTTCAGAATCCTGACCACTTCTCTGCACTTCTCTGTGAGTTAAAGCATAGCCGGCGTAGTCTCGCGAGATTACGCTGTAAGCTGTCATTTACAGCAAGATCTCGCTGTGCTGTACTGTGCTGTAGTCTCACACAGACGCTACAGAAGTGGTCAGGATTCTGAATACACATCACGTCCTGGTTGGAGGTAATGTATATTCATTGTCAGGACACATGAGTAGCGTTATACTGTGTTTATGTGGCTGTACATAGCGACATAGCTATATCGCTATCTGCAGTGTAAATGAATGGGGAGAAGTGTATGACGCTGATTGGTCACTGATTGGTCAGCGTCATACACTTCTCTCCACAACGCCCACTTGGTCAAAAAGTAAAACACGCTCAGTTATCGATTGAGAAACTCAATAGCATAAATCTAATATAGGTCATAACTCTGTAAAAAATGATCGTTTTTCTAAATAAAAGACACTTCTGTAATCTACATTACAGCGCCGATCACATCATGTACAATATAGGCCACTTATAATGTGGTGACAGAGCCTCTTTAAGTCTGTGATCTCAGGCCTCCACTGATTTACAAAATGAAAGTTTCTATAGAGAACAGCTCAGAGAATTCTGTTACCGGAAATCTGACACAACCTTCTAATAGAATATAGAGGCCAAAATGGGGCTGGTTGGGAATGGTGATGTGCAGTGAAAAATTCAAAAGGCGCCTAAGCCACTTTTTCTTCAGCGAGTGTTAGCGTGTTCTGGTGATATGCCACCACTTTCTAATACTGGTACACCCTTCATTTCACGCTCTGCCATTTCTTCATTGAAGACAAGCAATGCAACCTTCTCATTCTTAACATCAGTGAGAGCCCACTAATCTAACTTTTCTGCCAGATTTTATTCACATGTCATAGAAGTTAATTACGGGACGACCCTTTAATGTCGGTTTTCAGTGAAACTTATTTTCCTTCCTTCTTCAGTCAAAAATTTAATATAAAACAGGCCTTATGGGAAGAATGCTGAGAGACATAGAAAATAGTTGTCATAGAGCCGTATGAAAAATGACTTGAGTATAATTGGTATATTCCATTTCATGGGAATGTATTTGGTCATATCAACACCTGGAATGATAGCTTCAAGTTGCTGTCTGTAGTAGTGTCAGGTTTAAACAGGGCTTTTTGGCCTTGGGAATTGCAATTAGATATTTTCTTAATGCAGTCTCCGTGTCATGACTTTTATCTTTCAGCTGTACGTAAAATGTTTCCTTCCACTTGGTTCCATTTAGTTGTGATGAAGCAGAGTCAGACTGAATGGAGAGATTAATAAAATGCAGAATGTTTCACCAGCAGTTTGATCAGTGATGTAAATTTAACCGAACGGATCAGTTACTTGTGAAATCCATCAGACACCAAACTCTTGAAGAGTTTATTTAAAATAACGACTACCATGTGAAAGGTTCACAACGATATCTGTTTACATGAGTTACCCTGTTGGTAGTTAAAAGGTTAATTCTGCCAAAAATGATCAAAGAATTATGTTCTCAGATCATATATAGTCTGTAAACCTGGGCAACCACTGATTTTCAGAACTAATGGGCTGGGGTTCCCTATATAGCGCCTAGATCCCTTTGACACTCCTCAGAGATTTCTAATGTGACATTATAATCAAAATCCCATTGATTTGAGCCGCATTATGTTTAGAATGTTGTGTCAGATTTCCAGTAATACCCGAGTAGTTTTGGTTTTCTATTATTTTGGGAATCAGTGGGGGTCTAAGCCCATAGAAGTTCTGATGTTTCCCGGTGTGATGTCAGAAGGTCACTTTTGGCGAGTTTGCCTTTTAAGGGCAGTATATTTTGCTTCTTAAGACAAGTTATATCACGCTGTCTCAGTCTATGCATAATCAGGCATATGATATTGGTTCCAAATCATAACTTAGACCAGCTTTCATTGGCATGTCATTTTTTGTTGTAATATTTCACACTAACATCATGTGCCCATTAAAATCACATCCCTTAGAGATTGGCAGAACAAGTAAGGCTTCCGAACTTCTTCAGTCAGGCGTTTTTGTGTTTTCGAGCTGTACCCACCAATATGTTATATTCTGCGATAATCCACAAGAAATCTATAGCTATATTTCCATAATGCCAGCCACGTGTGCTAGAACTTCTGAAGCTATTTTTGGGTAAAAAAGCAATAGTCTTTTCAATTTTGGTCCCGACAAGCATGTATGTAGGAGGTGCACTAATTTAATTAGGTCTATCACCATAACAGATCGTCCTTAAAAGTTAAGAGCTACTATAAAGTATAGAAAATATTAAACCTTTTCACACATGTCCCCACTTACAACATCACATCTTACTGGGCTTACAGTCAACAGCCCATTCAGATGCCACCATCTCTTCTGCTCGAACCTGTTACTGGGTCTTATCCTCTTTTAGAAAACATTACAAATGGATAGATAAAATATAAGAGTGTTGACGTATGACATTACTGCCTTTAGAACAATGGTCTGCAAATGGTGATCCCCAGCTGTTTTGAGGCTAAGGCTGGCCATACACTTTAGATTGCTGTCAGCCGCACAATCGTTTGGCCGATGGCTATTCCTCCCGACTCTGCCATGCACGCTTAGCTGATTGTTCATGCGTTCTCCGTAAGGAGAAGTTATTGTTAGCTATCTGCTAATGAACAAAATGAAAGGGCATGTTGATATTCAACATGCATGACATCTTCTGGACATCTGCCGTCAGAGGAGAGTTGGTACGCCGCCATACATATTAGATGGTCGGCAGGTTTGGCCAATATACATCTAAAGACTCCCAGGATAACTTTTAAACCTCCTGCTGGGATTACATTTTGAGTGTTGCAGTTGAGGGACCACAAGTTGCAGACCACTGGTCTGCGGTATAAAATATATATTAAGTCAGAATAAGTAAGATTGTATACATGGACAGATTTCTTATGTCCATTACTAAGGGGTACCCTAACTTCTGTAGGTCGTGATCATGTCATATGGTTCTCACCCTGTTGTACCTTTGTACCATGTTCCAGTAATGCTATTCTATCCCTGGTTCCTCTAGTGACCAATAGCAGCTGCCAACATGCAGGGGGCCCAGGAGCCACATGTATCTGCTGAGCCACTGGTTGGCGAACATCGACCTATACTGTTTAGTGCAGGTATAATAGCATTTGTCTTTATGTGTACAAGTAACAGTAGGCTAACAGTTTTGAGGCTTGAGTGCCTTAATAGTGTCTCATCTACTCCTGTGTGGCATTTGCCAGTATTATAAACCACCTTGAGATATTACATTGTTAGAATGAACACACCTTTATTTTATTTGGTTACTTATAATCGTGAAATTTGTGTGAAGTTTACATCATTCCATATAGAATAAAACATCACCATTACCGGTTATTAGAGCTGCCTGTGATTTACAAGCAAGGAATAAAGCAATTTGCATAAGTAAAGACAAAAGCTATTTAACCTGCAAGTGGCCACGGCCGAAAATGTTTTGTTTTCACTAGCGCCCATAAAGTGGAGAACGCGGCACATTAGTGGAAGAGCAATAATTCACCACAACAATTACCGCACACGGGAATATTTTTGCAGCTCTAATTCAGTGTTATTAATAATGAATAAAATAGCCATTTTCTTAGCTCGCTGGGGGCAGTGAGGAATCCTTGCAATGAATATTTCAGCACGTTATTTTAATCATGCTTCCACCAAATTCATGTGTGTCATATTTTCTGCTTATAAATTCCAGGCTGCTGAGGGACCCGTAGTCATTAGAAGGCGAACTGTTTATAGTAAGGTTTGCTCTTTGATTTGCAAGGCGCGTTAAACCACAGTAAAGGAAAGCAAGCTGCGTGTCATTAATACTTGTAATTTGATGCCGCGTTAGTAAATGGGCTGCTCGTGAGTAATGCTTTTTACCACTACGAGAAGCCATTTAATACTAGCTACTTTAGGTTGTTTAACATGTTAATACAAAGGCAACCTGCGCTCGATCGTTATTGTGTTCAGCATTGTTATTCTATGTTCGGTTTTAGATAAACTCAACGTAGTTGTTAAAGTTGTCAGGAGTATAAATTTTACTTTATACAGTGTGTTTCCTGAGCAAAAATATTCATCACAGAGGCAGGATTTACTTAAAGGGGTTTTCTATTTTCATGTAAATAACTTAAAAAAATATTCCTATCTGAGACATTTATAGTATTGTATATCCACAAGATATGCAATAAAAGTCTGATAAATTGAGGTCCCACCTATGGGACCCCAACGTAGTGGAGGAGCGTGTTGTAACGAAGCCGCTTCCAGCCACATGGCTGTGCATGTGTACAACTCTTTTCATTAAAGTGTATGGGAATTACAGTAAGATCCCTTTATACCCTGGGACAGGTGTGGAACTCTGAACTCTCGGGCATTTATGGCATGTTCTGTGGATATGCCATAAATGGCAAATGGGAATACCCCTTTAACTCCTTAACGCCACACAGCATGAATACACCGCATTCCAAATTATTATGCAAATGTTATTTTTCGCTGATTTTCCTAAATAGTCGATGCAAATGACAGTCTGTATAATCTTCAAGCCATCGTTGGCGTATAATGCAAATTTTATTGAACAAATCTCCTAATGATAACAGATTTTTTTTTTAGAAGTAAAAAACTCAAAATGCCCTGTTTCAAATTATTATGCACAACAGAGATCAAAACATGTTAAAGGTTGTAAAGAGAACTAAAATGGTAATTTGTTGAATTTGCAGCATCAGGAGGTCATATTTACAGAAATCAAAAGCTCTTTCAATCAAAAAAAACTTAGCAGGCCAAGTTACATGTTAACATAGGACCGCTTCTTTGATATCACCTTCACAATTCTTGCATCCATTGAATTTGTGAGTATTTGGACAGTTTCTGCTTGAATATCTTTGCAGGATGTCAGAATAGCCTCCCAGAGCTTCTGTTTTGATGTGAACTGCCTCCCACCCTCATAGATATTTTGCTTGAGGATGCTCCAAAGGTTCTGAATAGGGTTGAAGTCAGGGGAACATGGGGGCCACACCATGAGTTTCTCTCCTTTTATGCCCATATCAGCCAATTACACAGAGGTATTCTGTGCAGCACGAGATGGTGCATTGTCATGCGTGAAGATAATTGTGCTACGGAAGGCACGGTTCTTCTTTTTGTTCCACGGAAGAAAGTGGTCAGTCATAAACTCTATGTACTTTGCAGAGGTCATTTTCACACTGTCAGGGACCCTAAAGGGGCCTACCAGCTCTCTTCCCATGACTCCACCATCTCCTTGCTGACGTTGCAGCCTTGTTGGGACATGGTGGCCATTCACCAACCATCCACTACTCCATCCATCTGGACCATCCAGGGTTGCACGGCACTCATCAGTAAACAACACGGTTTGAAAATTAGTCTTCATGTATTTCTGAGCCCACTGCAACCGTTTCTGCTTGTGAGCATGGTTTAGGGGTGGCCGAATAATATCTTTATCCACACTTGCAAACCTCTGGAGGATCCTACACCTTGAGGTTCGCGGGACTCCAGAGGCACCAGCGGCTTCAAATACCTGTTTGCTGCTTTGCAATGGCATCTTAGCAGCTGCTCTCCTAATCCTATTAATTTGTCTGGCAGAAACCTTCCTCATTATGCCTTTATCTGAACGAACCCGTCTGTGCTCTGAATCAGCCACAAATCTTTTCACAGTACGATGATCACGCTTAAGTTTTCTTGAAATATCCAATGTTTTCATACCTTGTCCAAGGTATTGCACTATTTCACGCTTTTCGGCAGCAGAGAGATCTTTTTTCTTTCCCATATTGCTTGAAACCTGTGGCCTTAATAATGTGGAACGTCCTTCTTAAGTAGTTTCCCTTTGATTGGGCACACCTGGCAAACTAATTATCAGAGGTGTCTGAGATTGATTACAATGATCCAAAGAGCCCTAAGGGTATGTTCACACGGCCAAATTTCAGACGTATACGAGGCGTATTTTGCCTCGTTTTACATCTGGAAATACGTCTCAAATACGTCGGCAAACATCTGCCCATTCATTTGAATGGGTTTGCCGACGTACTGTGCAGACGACCTGTTATTTACGCGTCGTCGTTTGACAGCTGTCAAACGACGACGCGTAAAAATACAGCCTCGTCAAAAGAAGTGCAGGACACTTCTTTGGACGTTTTTGGAGCTGTTTTCTCATAGACTCCAATGAAAACAGCTCCAAAAACGGACGTAAAAAACGCAGCGAAAACGGCGTGAAAACGCCGCGAAAAATGTGAGTTGGTAAAAAAACGTCTGAAAAACAGGGTCTGTTTTCCCTTGAAAACAGCTCTGGATTTTCAGACGTTTTTGTTGACTACGTGTGAACATACCCTAAGACACAATACCATCCATGAGTTTAATTGAAAAACTAATAATTAAATGTTTATGACCCTTAAATCCAATGTGCATAATAATTTGGATCACGGTGTATGTGTGTGTGTGTGTGTGTGTATATATATATGTATGTATATGTATTTATATATGTGTATATATATATATGTGTATACGGTTATAATTCCTTGCATTAATCAAAATCATTCCTGGCCAGGTAGTTTTTAAACTGTATTCTATTATTGTATACGGACCTTTGTGGGAATTGGCTCGCAAAATCTCCTTTCTCTTCTTTCTACAAATAAAATAATATTTTTATACTATATTATTTATAAATAAATTTATTTACCCTATATTTATATTTGAATTTCTTTACCCAGATGAGTGCTTGTAATGTCTTGGATAGTTTTTTGGTTTATTGTTTTTGGTTTAGTTACTAGGACGGCACCGTGTGGCACCTTAGCCACAATATTCTGGGTTTTTTGGATATCTTTTATTCTACCTCTTGATAAATATATATATGTGTGTGTGTGTGTGTGTATGTATGTATATATCTATATATATATATATGTGTGTTTGTGTATAAATAGAAAAAAAACTTTGGGGGCTGTCAAAGCGCAAGAAGACAAAAACGAACAACTCTCGTCCTCAACGCTAAAATTGTCTGTGCTCTTATGGGGTTAAAGGGGTAGCCTCGACACAGAAAAACCCTTTCTTATGGGAGCCGCCAGGAAATATAGTATTGCATGGTGGCCATCCAGATGAATGGCTGTCCATACAAAACATGGAACACTAGCATTTGCCAAAGTGAGGGGGAGTCCAAAGTGGTGGGCTTCCCCCTTTTATAAAGTTCGTTAGCCCTGTCACAACATATGGGCAGTGGCAGTTACCAGAAATATTCTTGTTTATATCAAGAGCCTGAAAACCTGTACAGACCTAATACTTTGAATACAGTTTGCTATAGTGGAGGTGAGCTGGGCCGTCACCCAGCAGCAGTAGTAGCGGGATAGGGAAGGGTTGATGATTGGGCCGCTGAACTACAAATCCATATACAGTATGCACGTCCGCATACTCGGGTGTGTATATGTTCATTTAAAGGGTTGGGACACCAAACTGAATCTAGCATCATCCCTGCCATGGAGAATAATGGGTTCCCTGTAAGTAATATTAGAAGATAAGTGCCACAGTGTCCTTAATCCCACCACATGTTGGATTTGGAGAGTCGATTGCAACAACCTTGTAATTGTCTCGTGTTGCAGCAACACAAGTAACATCTTGCTAACTTTATCATATCTTTTATTTTTAGTCAACTCCATGACTTCTGGAGACTGGATTATTGGGAAGACGACTTACGAAGGAGAAGACGCTTTGTACGCAATGCATTTGGTTCAACTCATTCAGATGCCAGATTAAAGGCTGCCATTGAATACGGTCAGTATGATGATCCATGCTCTCAGTCACCATATTAAGTTAGCTTTGTGTGCGCTGAGTGATTTTTTCCATACTGCTTGGATTTAGTTTATAAAACTAGACAAACACAACTATTTTGTACTTTCTTATTCGCTCCGGTTCACTTTTCAAAAAGCAGATGTGCAGATGTGTTTGTCTTTTTGAAGTTTGGACACATGGAGATCAGTCTATGAAACGTTACATTGACCCTTTTCCGCTTCTTTGCGTCTTTTACACTGATGCTATTTCTATTCCTCTTGGTGATACTAATGAGTTGAATAATTTATGAGCTTGTCATGTGAAAAGGATTTGGTGCAGTTTTGATGTACTTTCAGCGTCTGGTGCTGGAATGTGATTAATAAAAGAGCTAGAGGCAGAGGGTTTTTTTTCATGGCAATTAATTCTCATTAATCTATTTTGTTCATACACATTTTTGCGCCTTTAAAGTACATTTTGTCCTTTCTGTAGTTTGTATATATTCCCTCTAAAGTCATTTTAGGATATGAATAGGATTTTCTCCAACTGACCTATCCTTGTCAATATTGTGGACTATTATGTGTCTTATTTAATTGTCTCCACTCCTTGGTCATATCAGCAAGTATATATGGAAAATGCCTGATAGATGATACCATGAAGGGTTATCCACTTTTTTGACAATCGCTTTTTGTTAGGTGGGGCCCCCGACAGTACCCTGATCACAGGGTGTCCCACCTTGCTGAAACCCACCAGAGATCTACTGTAATGTGCAGCAGGTGTCCAATTTCCCTGCAGCACCACCACAGGGGAAATAAAGAATTACATAGTGCCCATTGAAATCAATGGGCTATCCCTGTAACACATGGACATGCTGGTTCCTCCAGAGCAGGAGACACTCTTTGCAGCTGCTTTCCGCTCCATCTAATTAATGGAACACCCGAATGTTGGATTCCCCTCCATTAACTTAGAATTCCCTAAAAGCGTATTGAGGGAAACTTAGTTTTCTGCATTATAACTTTTATTGGTGCTTTGGACAACGTCTCCCCTTATTTTGTACTAGTTTTGATAAATCTCCACTAACGGGTTTCATCTGTTAAAACTGTCTTACCTGCATGTGCATTACAGTCCCTCTGCACTATAAAGATCTCAGAGTCTGAAGATGCATGATACTTGGAGAAGTGTCATGGCCCCTTTGTTCTAGTGATCACAGGGCATAAAGACCCAACAATGACATCTCCTGACATCTCATAATTTGGTCTTGTCGCCCAAAGAAAGTCCAATTTTTTTTCCCAGTGCAATTTACAAAATGGAAAATGGACTCTTGTTGCTACGTGTAACATGGCCACTGGGATGGTTTTGCTTACATATGAGGCCCTCTTACTAAATCTGACTTTTATTTGTTTTTTTCAAGAGAAAGACACATGTATAATAAAATGCCATTAAACTGGCATCCACAGAACCAACAGAGACTGGATTAAAGGATTTTGCACATATAATATACATACAGTTACATATAAAGAATATGAATCGGTAGTGTGATGTATATAGTACATCTATCAGCCATATTCGTAAAAACACTTATTACACTTATTCCACAATTAAATGGAAAACCTATACTTGCACATTAGTCATGAATGTGGGGTGACTGCTTTTGTTTTGTCACACAGACAGCTACCCAAATTACATTTTAATAGGTCTGTAACTGTACTGGGCAATTGACCGGAACCAGTGTTTCCCAAAATCACTGCTTGCCAGTATTTTGTGTTATTCTAGTCAATGAACTTACTCATGAATGCTCTTTAAAACGTCCATATGGTTCTTAAATTTGATTATCTTCCTTATAACGTCTCTATATTGTCAAGCTCCTGTATAATGTACATACATAACTAAGAATTTTGCTTCTACAGGTCGATTAGACCACACCGTTGATCTGTGTCCTTCTAAAAGAACTTTCTTATAAATTAAAAAATATATATTTTATTTTTTTAAGTGGCCAGTCATGTATATCTAGTGTAGACATCTATGATTGGTTGGGGCACATCCTAATATTTTGGTAAACTTGAGATTTTTGAAGAATGTGCCTTCCAAATGGAATGAGTAGATCTAGAAAAGTCTGGGGAAATGTTATTCATAATGACACCTAATATTAATAAAATAATTGTTAAGCCTAATCTATTAGGCCTTGAAAGAGGTTGTTTGATTTAGAAAAACATTTTCAAACGCCATAGGAAAGGAAATATAGTAGAGGATTATCCTTTATTCAAGACCTTCATCTATTAGCCGGACAATAATCTACTCTCATCCTAGAGGACCCAGCACGTCTGTGCATTACTCAAGATCCCATTGATTTTAACTGGAAATGTATAATGCTTTATTTTGCCTGTGGTGGCATTACAGGGGAATTGTACTCTTGCTGACAGGTTCCCCCACAGCTGATCACTGCGGTTCTGCATCAGGACACTTTGTGATCTGCTTTAACAAAAAAGGATTGGGACAACCTCTTTAAAGGGAATGTGTCCGTTTTTATGTTAGAACATTTTTTTTTTAAAAACATCACCAAAATTCTTATGTTATTATCTATATTAAAAAAGAATCCTATAATCTTGCAGTTTTCACTTTGGCCACTGAGCTGCACAATAGACTGACACTTCCTGCTCTGTAGAGATCACATCTAAGCAGCTCAGGCAAATTGGCCGCCCCCTTAATCATTTACAGAAAATAGAATACAAAAAATAGAAACAGATTACAAAAATCAATATGTTTCACTATCTGGTTTTTAAAAAATATTGGAGATACTTTAGTCCTGCTTGGTGGCTTTTGCGTAGAAATATGGATTCTCCTGATTTCAGATCTGTAAGTTCTTCTTCTTCTTTGAATTCCTGGCAATTGCAAATCTATTAATTTAGCATTGTAAAGGATATTCCAGTACATTCCCAGGACCTGTATTTCATCTCAGAAGGGGCAGTAACATATAAAAGATAATGTAGAAGGTAGAATAGAAAATGGGTAATTAGATTATACCCTTTATGCTAAAATTAGGCATTAAACCATTGTAATCTTCACCAACATAAATGATAAATTGTTTTTCTAATCTTTTTTTTCTCCTCTCTCTCCTCCTTCCCGCCGGTGTGCTGGCTTGTCAGGTGTCACTTTTTGTGATCAAACTGCACACGTTGAAATATTAATGCATGAACCTAGTCTGCCGCTTGTTAAAGGCGTCAGTTTAAGTAAGTCTGAAGGTGCATTTCAGGAGAGGGCACGCGGCCCTGGTCTGGCACAAACATTGAATAAGGATGACAAATTTAATCAGTTATTTTTTGCCAGGTAGTAGAAAGATACTGCAGGGGCCGCAGCTGACAGGATTTCCAGAGAGCAGCTTTGTGACCTTCAAGAATAAACCCTTTCCTTACAACGAGTACAGACCTAAATGATTATTGATGGTAAACTCCGAAAACTGCGCTGATACAGTCTGAAGTACACCGCGCATCAGCGATGTGTCCGTCCGAGCATGGTGGCCTGTGATTTACCTGTGAAGTCTTCCAGCAACGATGGGTTGACCAGCTATTTTTACCTTGATGGATTTCAAGTACATTTAATTTTTTTTCTAAAATGACTAGCAGAATATCGCTACAGCTACAACTAGGTGCAAGTAGAATAAGAATATATGGCGTATGAAACTTCAGTCATTTATGAATGCATTATGCCTCGTAGCAAGAATGAACATAATGGCTTTAGTAACATAGGTATCATCTAATCACTCCATTCGTTATGCGTCTAAAACGTATCGTACAATTTTGTGCTATTCTGGAGCCGGGTATACACGTCCATTAAATAATGCGTATATAATAATGTTTTATATGCAGATTTTGTTGCCGATTAAGTCACGGATTTCACACATTGTATTGCCATGGATGAAATCCACGGGAGAAATCCATAACCGATGGGGCGTGCTGCGGATTTTAAAATCCCTTGCGGAGAGGGGGCTCCGCTTGATTTCATCTCCTTTACTACTGAATGTCCAAAACTTGTGCAGGACTCCCCTCCCCAGAGGAACTGCATTTTTGGCAAAAAAAAACAAAGGAGTGGAGAACTGTCCCAAGGGTCATGGAAAGGGGTGTAGATGGGGAAACAAAGACCAAGGCCTTAAGTCCAGGGTGTAAAAACTTTCCACCGAAATGGGAGGCCGTTATTGGGCTCCATCTATTTTTTGGTCACGTCTGGCATTATATTTATGAGTATGATCTCATCATTTTTAATTCTGTATATTATAATCATAGAACCTTATCTAAAGAAAAAAGATGAAATATTGGGGCTTCAGATTTTACACATTACATTACTTTCTGATTTTCAAGCTATTTTCTGTAATATTGATTCAAAAATCACTGTCTTTTTATAGAAAATATCTGCGGTCAGCTGCAGCGGTGCCAATACTTAATGCACCGCCTTATTAGCAGTCCTGTCAGTTTGGAGAACACTCCATTTCCCGTGCTTTTCGTAATAACCTTTCTTGTGTTACGCAGAGGTAACTCCCATAATCGGAGTATATTGTCAGCCCTCCCCTAACTGGGCAAGCATGAAATGAAAAGCTTGTTAATATTGATCCCCTTTTTCCTTCAGTGTGTCCTTGATGTCTTTTGGCTGTGAGCGGCAGCTACTGGGCCTGTATGTCCACTTTCACAGTGATAAATGCAGACCCTTCATTGCAGTAACTACGCGGCCCGGTATTGATGTAATAAAGTAGGTTCTAATTGAGTAGCTACAAAACCAATCTGCTCATTGCCACTCTTTGTATCTCGGGTAATATGTACTGTGTTCCACATTAGTGCTCCCAGATCTATTTCTTTTGGGCTTAAACTAGTTATTGATTGTAATCTGCCTACATCAGATAAAATACAACGTGGGCCGTCTTTTAGGTTTGATTTTTTTTCTTCGACGGGCATCAAAACCAAGCAATTCAAAATTTAGATTCTGTAAACTATAGATTTATGAAATCTTCTGGAACTTCCCTCAGTGCTCCATTTAGTTTCTGTTCTCTCCATGACACATTTTCCCCCACACTTGTGGGAAGCCATACAGTATTACCCTTTCCAACACAAGTGCCAGTTGTCGCATACACAAAGCTCCTCTCAGGGCAGCAACAACTAAAAATAGCAATTAAAAATGATGTATTGTGTGAGCGAAGTATAATACAAACTATTTCCATCAATTCCACAATTTTCAAGTAGAATCTAATCACATTAATGATCACCAGCATTTCACCTATTAAACCAGCAATACCTGGTGGTAGTGGGTGAAAAATAATTTCCATATAACCTATAATTGTCTTCTTAGTCGGCTCTGTAGCTTTAGTATTCAGTTTTTTTTAGTGTTCCCACACCGTATGCAAATGAGCATAAAAGAGTCAAATCTTCGTTTGAAAAGAGTCAAATCCTCATCCCTCAAGTCTTTCAGAGTTTCCCCCGCCTCCTTACCTTTGATTGACAGCTCCTCGCCTTCCCCCAGCACACAAAATCCTGCGCTTGTGCATTGATGTCCTAGTCAGGTGTGTGCGTACAACAGGACACCGAATTATTACGATAAAAGCTGCAAAATGTTTGCAGACCGTTATGTACAGTTGGAGGAGGAGTTTAGGAGAGCGGATAACGGTAATGGACTTTTGATAGCAGCGGCCAGCAAGGGATACGTAAAGTTCAATAGGTGAAATGCTGGTGACAGGTTCCCTTTAAGGCCTCATGTACGCGCAGAGCTGTATGGCGGCACATAGAGTACCTTGCGGCTCCGTACTATGGAGCTACAGGGACTCTGTTTGCTTTTGTATGGTGCCCTGTGCAGTGCTTTATGTAAGAGATATTCCCTAATGTCTTGGTAACACGGCAATCTCTTCTTTTTTTTCCATTGGATTTATACATATTTCAACAAATGGCGGAGCACTGCGTCCCTGCAGCTCTGTAAGTCTCTGTATTCCTCCATATGAAATCAGAGGCATAATAGGGCCTATCAAGGGAGTTGTACAGGCCAGTAAGATGACCGCATGCATGAGGCCTTAAAGGGGTTTCCCGGACTTTTATATTGATGACCTATTCTTAGCATAAATCATCAATATCAGATTGGCGGGAGTCTGACGTCCAGCACCTTCCAACGATCAGCTGACTGAAGAGGCCACGGCTGCAAACGCGACAACCCCTTCATAGTTTACCAGGCACAGAGTTGTCTATTGATTTGCATAATAACGGCCTACATATATATATATATATATATATATATATATATATATATATATATATATATATATATATATAAGCAAATAAAGCGCAAAAGCATTTCTCTTTGAAAAAACTCAAAAGTGTAATGTATAAACTGAAGAAATGTTTCAGATTTCACTTTACTGAACTAATATTTAGTGGCATAACCATTGTGTTTGAGATCTTGACATCTGTGTTGCACGGAGTCGACCAACTTCTGGCTCCTCTAAACAGGTATTCCAGTCCTGGAAGATTGGACGACATTCCACAGTTTTTCTGCATTTTTGGGTTTTGTCTCGTAAACCGCGTTTTTTTTGTCACCCCACAAGTTCCCTATGGCATTAAGGTCAGGGGATTGGGCTGCCACTCCATTACCTCAATCCTGTTTGTCTGTAACCAAGATATTGTTCGCTTACTGGTGTATTTTGGGTCATTGTCGTGTTGAAGCACCCATTTCAAGGGCATTTCTTCTTCGGCATCGAGCAACATGATCTCCTCAAGTATTTTGATATATTCAGACTGATCCATGTCCCTTGTATGTGATAAATAGGCCGAACACCAGGGTATGAGAAACATCCCCATATCATGATTTTTGCAGCACCATGCTTTACTGTCTTCACAGCGGACTGTGGCTTGAATTCAGTGCTCGGGGGTCGTCTGACACTGTCTGCGGCCACTAGACTCAGAACAATTTTGCTTTCATCAGTCAACAAAATGTTGCGCAACTTCTCTTTTGGCCAGTCAGTGTGTTCCTTGGCAAATTTTAACCTATTCAGGGCGTCTTTTTTATGGTGCGTTCTTGCTGGTAACTTGGCTTCACTTAATGGTCTTCTGATTGTAGCAGTACTGACTGGTTACTTCAGATGATCTTTGATCTTTCTGGATGGGATCATTGGCTGAGCCTCTGCCATTTTGGCTATTCTTTGATCTATTCGGACAGTAGTTCCACGCTTCCTTCCGCGTCTTTCAGGTTTTGGTTGCCACTTCAAAGCATTTGAGGTTATTTTACCTGAGCAGTCTATAAATTGCCTCACTTCTTTTAGATGTTTTTCCCTCTCCGATCAACTTTTTAATCAAAGTAAGTTTTTCATCAGAACAATGTCTGGAAAAACCCATTCTCCCCAGTATTTCAGAAGGAAATTAACTATAACCAACATCTGCAACATTTGCCACCCTCCCACCTTAAATAAGGGCCAAAATTGACACCTGTTATTCCTCAGAATGAAGGACTTCACCAATTTAAACCCTCACTGCTATTTTTTTTTTTTTTGTCAAATCTCTTTTTATTCAATAATAGTACAAACAATTAAACAGAGAAAAAACCATGTGCAACATGGTACATTCCGTACTTATATTAGGTAGCTCTAACATGAATATTTAACATATTATAGAACCTAATCTTCCATGTCAAAGCACCACAGTTGCAGTGAAGAATTATGTAAAGACCTACAAACAATGGGGCAGTGGGGACGGGAGGGGTGGCGGGGGGTAAGGATACAGGAAAATACAGTTAGATATCTATTAAATCAGATCGGTCTCAATTTGCAATGAGTTCAGAATTATTTGCAGTGTGTTATCTAGTTAACATATATCAAATTAAATCAATTGGGATTTATATTCTATCCATGGGTTCCAAATACATAGAAATTGTGCGTGTTTGTGGTCCTGCCAGCTGGTCAACTTCTCAAGTCTACAGATCTGATGGACCTTATCGACCCATTGTGTTTTAGATGAAGTGGTCTGAAGCCAAAAGAGTGGGATTAAGTATTTGGCAGCAGCTATCAAATGAGTTGCTAGGTGTGATTTAGAGGGTTTGAAATCTGTAGAAGGTAATGCTAGGGCTATCAATTCTATAGAGAGTGGGATATTAGATTTGCATATCCTATTAATCTCAAGGTACACTTCCTTCCAGAAATCCTTGACCAGCGGGCAGTACCACCATATGTGAGACAGTGTTCCTGTGGAACTACAACATCTCCAACGTAGCTTAGAATCTGGCAAACCTAGATAAAACATACGTTCCGGCGTTTTATATCACCTTGTAAGTGGTTTATAATGACCCTCTTGCATTTTATTACACCTGGAGAACCCATGTGAATATCTCCGAATCCATTTTTTGTCTTGTTCAGTAAACTTCCTATTTAGTTCAGTTTCCCAAGACAATAGAAAGGTGGGAGTTGAGGGTGAACCACTACTAATTAATAAAGAGTACAGTTTGGATAATTTGCGTTTCGGCAGTGATTTTGCAAGAAGCAGCTTTTCAAGTTCACTAAGATCCCTAATCCCCTTCTGGGAGGAGAGGAAAGAAGTGCAAACATGTTGCACGTGATCAAGTTGAAGAAAGTTTAAAGGGTTAGGCGACACCAGAGTTCGGATCTTTGCATGGGAAGGTACTTTATTATCTTCCGGTAGGTCTGCAATGGTCACATTTTGGAATAATTTCCATATATCCCTCAGTGGAGAGTTTTTAGATTTGATAGTATAGGAAATGAAAGAGGCTGGCATTATCGGTGAAGAGGTCAAGTAAGTATGTGCTGAAGTTTTATAGGCATTCCAAACAGTGTGCCTTTTAGGAGAGGATTTGTATTGGATTTTAAGTCCCTATGGTCTGGCAGCCATAATAATCTCGAAGTCCTCCCCAAGAGCGGTCGTCTCTGCTGACGTGCACCAAGTTAATTCACCCGGTGATACCAAATCAAACCATCACTGCAGGTGCATGGGCTTATAGTAAACTTCCACATCTGGTAAGCACAACTTGTTTCTGTGATAGCATTTTGTAGGACAAACGTGGCCTATGCTGGTTCCATAAAAAGGACGAGAGGAGGCGTTTCACTATTAGAAAGAAACTTTTTAGTACGTGAATCGGGACCATGGACATCACATATGAGAGAGTCGGCAATATATATGTCTGTAAAAGGTTTTTCCATCCCATCCAGGACATAAAGGGTATGTGGTAAGAGGTAAGTTGTGTTGACCGTTTTTGTAAAAGTGGCTGATAAATCATTTTATAGAGGTCTTGTAGCTGACTGGGTATCTGAACTCCTAGGTATTTAATAGAGTGGGAAGGCCAGGAAATGGGAGAGTTTCTTCGTAGGTCATGCGCAACCGAAGATGAAAGGGATATATTAAGTATTTCAGATTTGCTGTAGTTTATTCTGAAGTTGGAGACCACTCCATATTTGTCAAAAATAGTTTGGAGCCTTGGCAGGGCTTGTCGTGGATTAGTGACCATTAGAAGCAGGTCTTCCGCAAAGGCAGCCACCAAATGGGTATGCTTCCCGATCTGCAGAACTTTAATAACCGTATCAGACCTAAATCTTTGTAAGAGTGCCTCCAAAGTCAGAACAAAGAGGGTGGGGGACAATGGGCAACCCTGTCTAGTTCCATTCATGATGGAGAAAGTGGGGGACAAAATGCCATTAACCCTTATCTGAGAATATGGGGCATTGTATAGCGAGAATATTGCCTTTATGAATTGCTGCGGAAAAAGAAACTTGTCAAGAACTAGTTTCATGAAGTCCCAAGCCACCCTATTGAATGCTTTTTCATCCTCTGTTCCCACTAGAATCAGGTGTGTTAGAGTGGTTAGCTTAGTGGCTAGAGTTCTACAATCTCATGGCGTTGTCTACTCTCCCTCCCCCTCACAAACCCCATCTGATCTGGGTTGACAAGTTTAGGTAAAAAGTTACCGATTCTAAGCGCTAGAAGTTTAGCCCATATCTTCAGATCTATGTTTAAATATATCGGTCTATAGCTAGCGCAAAGAGCAGCATCCTTACACTCCTTCGGTATTATGGTTATGTACACTTCTAAGGTTTGTCTTGAAAAAGGAGTGCCCTGTAAGAGTGCATTACACATTTGTGTGAGATGGTGCAGCAGAAGGTCCTGAAATTTTCTGTAATAGGCAATAGAAAAGCCATCTGGGCCATCTGGACCTGGGCTTTTACCCTGGGAGAAGGAAGAAAGTACACTTTCAACTTCCTCAATGGTTATTGGCTGCAGAAGCGTATCCGCTTCCTCTAAGGAGTGGATAGGTAAATCAATGGGCTCTAAAAATTTCAATATCTGGGAATCTCTCTGTTCGGAGTGAGAACTCTGCATATTCTCTGTTATATTATAAAGTGATGAATAGAATGAGGTGAATTCCCTCGCTATATCGGATGTGGAGGTGTACAAAGTGCCACTAGATCCCTTAATTCGGGAGTAAAGCAGACATGAGTTTCCCACCCTTGTCTCCATGGGCATATATCTTCTGTTTATAGTATAGTAAGTTTTTAGCAAATTTTTGGTTTAGCATATATTTCAGTTTCTCCCTTAAGGAGCGAAGTTCACTTTGAGCTGCCAATCGTTTATGA
>NC_134688.1:68294840-68319840 GCF_050947455.1 Rhinoderma darwinii
AAATTCACCACACATCCAAACACTGCATATTAAGTTCACCACACATCCAAACACTGCATATTAAATTCACCACACATCCAAACACTGTGTATTAAATTCACCTCACATCCAAACACTGCATATTAAGTTCACCACACATCCAATCTCCACATCTTAAATTTACCACACATCTCTCCAGTACGTGGTCGCGGCAAAATACGGCATGTCTTTAAAAAATATTTGTTACATTTTACATCTCCTTAGCCACACACCCTTTAGGCACTTTTCAAAACTGTCGAAGTAGGGGTCTAAAAGTTCTAAAAAAAAAAATTGGTGTTTTTGTGCAACAATTTATGACAGAATTCACGTTTGGCTCACTCTGTCCGTTATTCTAGGCATTCGTGAAGGAAACTCTTTATTCATTATTAGTAATTAGCTGCCACCAGCCAGGGATCTGGACTAAGCACTTCCATGTGAGACTCCACCTGAAATTTGACCTGCTGTAACCCTGACATGTTCTCACAGAATAGTCACAAAAATACGTCTGGAAGATGACTGCACATTAATGTCATCACTTGGTGTTATCCCGGAGAACATGTCGTCGACACTGTTCTATGGACTTGTCCAGCGTTTTATAGATTACATAAAGTGCTGCTAACAAAAGGGAGAAGTATAATCACATACATTTACTGAAAACTCTTGTCTGAGGTGTTCGTTTCACAAACACGTATCCTCCGGAACATCCTCACATCTTGAAATAATTGCCCATTTTGTACTGTACTTGGAAGGAGTTGTCGAAAATGGTCATATTGATGTGTTGAACTTTCAATATACCACTAGGAATAGTATCCTTCAAAAGAGAGAAAAAAAGAGGTTCCCTTGAAGTAGATTTCCAGATGTTTGGAAACATTCGGATTTCCTGTCAGTACATTGAGGTAACACTATGATGAGGTTAACTTTCCATCCTGCCAGCCTTTTCTAGAGATGAAAGCCAGCTTTTCGCATACGTTGCCTTATCGGTGATTTAGCATGAGCACCGGGCCGCATTAACAACACAAACCTTAATGGCATCGGTGTACGAAGAACTAGACATTGTATTATGCGGTGTATTGTGTACAGTTTAATGAAAGTGGTAATTGTTGTTATACAGATTTGCTCTCTGTCATTTATCAATAGACGTGCCAGTATCCGTGCCAAGTCTGAGTGGTGAACTTGCCAATACTTCTGTTCATCCTCTTATGGGAAGGGATGAGGATTTTCACAATGTAAATTAATTCAAGCATCCAAAGCAAAAGTCAAGGGTAGTACGACTCCTTTATGGCTTCAGTTGGCATAACTCGCATATTAAAGAAGAACTCCCACAACATTTTTTTATTCTCTGGCCTGTTGGAAAGGCACACTCGAGGCTGTGATAGTAATGAATGGAGAAACTGACTTCCCGTTCACACATGAGACGCTGTGTCCATCGGAGAGTCCTATTGCTGGTCACATGACACAGCTGGGGACCAGAAGGGAGCGGATAACTCACAAATACAGCCACCGGCAAGAAGATATCCTTCACCACAACTTACATACTTTCCTTTCTAATGGGCCAGAGAATAAAAAATGTCGTGGGAGTGCTCCTTTAAAGTGGTAGTCATTGTGTCTTAAAATTATTATTTTTTTCGGAAAAAGTGCCATAACAGCTTTATAAATAGGATGTACGGCTGGCCAGAAAACGGATATAAATACATTGATTAATGTGCCATGTTGTGTTATGCCTAATGCAGTATCTGAAGGGGAGGTGCATGACACAGACACAGTTTTTGTTTGGATCCCATTGTCATGCATGGTCCCCCCTCAGGCCCCCACATTTTTACCTGGAACATTACTTGAATGTATTCTTTATATACCATCCATGTAGAAGTCAAAACATGGTTTAAAAAAAAAAATCGTCTGCCCCTGCAGAAATGGTCAATAATATCTGGGTTTGGGGACCACAGGCACTGCAACATGCGGGCTGCAGCGGCATCTTTATGGCATGTGTAGGGTCTTCCTCCAGGTGCTATAGTTCCCCCTATACTCCATTAACATGCTGATGTGTTTCCTATTAAATTTGCCCTAGTGATTGTCAGCCCACTGATGACAGAGCTCACATGTACCACACTGCAGAATATGTTAGTGCTATATAAAGTATAGGAAACAATATTTGAGCATGTCTTGTGGCGGTTTTTTTTCTTGAACAATCTACTAAATCCCAGATAATCCCTCCTTTTAGAGAAATTTGTATCCACACATTTAACTATTTGTTACTTGTCTTGGGTCCAGTTATTGTCATGTCATGTTTTTGTATTCTTGGAAAATATTTCTGATGTCCTCTTTCCTTTTTCACACAAGTGGGAATTAACCATCAAGTTATTAAAATAATTTCTGTCTCTGGGCTGATTGAATTTTTGACCGAAGGTTATAATGTGTGGTGCTTTCTTCTCTGTGCAATTCATACAGTGTAATATGAATTAATTAAGATGGATGACTTGCGTATGACTTCCTAGAATATAAGAGTCCCTTGTTTTCTGTATTTGAGTCTATTAAGTCAAGACCAAACTCCAAACCCTCATTTGTATCTGTATCATTTTGGAAAACTCTCGTGAAAGTTCTTGAAGTTTGCAATGGTGTAAAATGTGTTAAATAATGTAAATTGGCTTAAAGAGATAGTGTGCTGTATGTTTATATCATTTTCTATATGTATGTGTATATGTATGTGTGTATATATATATATATATATGTGTGTATATATATATATATATATATATCTACAGTCACACGATGGTGAAAAAAATGTCCACTGCAGATAGTGCCACAATACCCACATATAAAGTGCCAGCGGCCTCATAGTGCCACAGTGCCCATGTAGATGGCACAACAGTGTTTCCTGTAGTGTCACAACACCATATAGTGCCACAATCAATGCCCATGTAGTTAGCGCCACACCCTTGTAGCTAGCACTAACCCCACTGTAGCTAGCACCACCCCCCACTATAGATAGCTCCACCCACCCCCCACTGTAGGTAGCACCCCTCATTGTAGAAAGCACCCCTCATAAATTATAGCACCCCCTGTAGATAACGCCCCCCCCCTGTAAATGGCGCCCCCTCCTGTAGATAGCGCCACTGTAGCTCCCTGTAGGAGCGGAATCCCTCTGGCTCTAGAGAGGGCCACTGATGTCTCGGTCCATATATGGACAGTAACGCCTGGGGCTTCTGCAGTATTGGGGGATTCCTCTCCTACAAGGAGCTACAGTGGCGCTATCTTGGGGGGCTATGGGCTAAGGCCCCCCCCCCATACTTTGGGTGGTCAGAGGGAGACTGGAGTCCCCGGCCAGAGATCTCGCAATGCTCTGGCCGGAGAATCCACAGTTGAAAGCCTGACATCACTGACCATATATGGACAGTAATGTCAAGGGCTTCCCCGGGCTCAGCGCTCACAGTAGCGCTGTGTGCGGGGAATCCTTGGTCAGGATCAGATTTTACCGGCCGTTACAAGGATTGAGTCCTAAAAAACGGCCTGTAAAAACTGTTCTATTGACTTCTATGGGAGCCGTTTTGCTGTCAAAACGGCCAAAAATAGGACATGTCCTATTTTTTTGACGGACAGTTTTCACGGGCCGTTAAAAAACGGCCGTGTGAATATACCCGTAGAACTCCATTGTTCTGAAAACGCCCGTCTGACGGCCGTTACAAAAACGGCCATCGCACGGCCCTTTTTCACTGTCATGTGAATGTAGCCTTATATGTATATGTTTATAAATACTTGATGTAGCAAATATTTTCGTTTTTTGGACTAAATGAATTTGGCAATAGACAAAACTTGTATGAAAGTAAGGCCTCATACACACGACCGTAAGGGTTTTTACTTTCCGCAAATTTGAATCTGTAAATATGGATGCATATCCGTAGCCGTCTGCAATTGCGGAAGCGCCCATAGACTTCTATGGGCAGGTTTGTACTGCAATTGCGGACAAGAATAGGACATGTTGTATATTTTGCAGATTATTTCTGCTGCCCGGACACACATTCGTAAATATACGGAAAGGTGTCCATGGTCTATAGTAATGAATGGGTCCGCAATTTCATCATTTTATAATTATGGATAAACTCCGGTTGTGGGCATGGGGCCTAACAAAAAAAAAAAACATAAAATATACAAGATTAGACTTACGTTATTTTTTTTTTAAATCTACATTAAAGTAAGTGCCGTAGTGGTTAAATTGTAATGTTGACTTTTACGTTCAGCTCATTGACAGAGTTCTAAAGTAAGACGGGGAAAAGAAAGCCGTTCCTCTCCATAACTTGCTCTTGATTTGTGGAGTGTTAAAGTAATACAGTGGGAGGACAGTCTTTACAAGCCATGTAATGAGTCCGCCCTTGGGAGACCTCATTCCTTCTATGCTTCTTATATTGATTAATGTGACCCTAATTCATAAAACATTCCCGTCAGGCCTTTCATTTAGATAAACGTAGATTTCATACGTCTGGAAAACAAACCTGGTCTTATTTCACGTGAGATTCCACTAAAATCAAATTGATTGAAAAGAACGGCGTGTGATTGAAACAATTTTATAGTCGACATATGGACAATGAGTGTAAAGAATCCATAAGATTTGCTTGTTATTGAGCGGCCGGAGGTAAATAATGTACCGTCCTAGTTGTCAGGCTTTTAGAATAATTTCCAAGGTCATTGAACCTGGTCTTGGTGCCTGTAAATATGTCTCTGATGCACAGTGGCTCTGAGTGCTGTATATTCATTGTATATAAATACTTATAATGTTAACCTTTGTATTAAAGGCACAGATGAAGATGTCATGAAGTCGAAGAAGACTTTCCGAAGCCAGGCTGCTGTAAATCAAAACGCAGAAACAGAACTAATGCTGGAAGGGGATGATGATGCTGTTAGTCTTCTTCAGGAGAAAGAAATTGACAATCTTGCAGGTAGTCCATTCCTCTTATATTAACATGTATAGTTGTCATTTTTTTGTAGGAGTGTTGTAATGTTTTCTATTGACTCAAAAACCATTACATTTTTTGAACCTTTGAAAGTGTGTGTTTTTTTTTTTTGTTTTTTTTTTTTTTTCTTTTTTTGTTTGGTGAAACTTTCAAATTACTTTTTATTAAAAATATTTTTTATTTTTTGAGATACGGCTGCTTTTGTATCCTGTATACAGAGCAGCTGTATCGTTCGCTAAGACTTGAATCTGTCAGATCCGTGGGACTGACTGGTTCAATGGCTGGTTCAATAAAAAAAAAAAGGTCCTACTTGTCTCTGAGATGCGGGATCCACCTGTTATCCATCACATTTAAAGAGGCTCTGTCACCAGATTCTCAAATCCCTATCTCCTATTGCATGTGATCGGCGCTGCAATGTAGATAACAGTAACGGTTTGTTTTTTTAAAAACGTTCATTTTTGGCCAAGTTATGAGCAATTTTATATATATGCAAATGAGCTTTCAAATGGACAACTGGGCGTTTTTTTTTTCGTTATGTCCAACTGGGCGTGTATTGTGTTTTTAACTGGGCGTGTTTACGTGCATGACGCTGACCAATCAGTGACCAGTCAGCATCATACACTCATCTCCATTCATTTACACAGCAGCGATGTGCAGCCACATACACAGAGATTAACGTTAATCAAGTGTCCTGATAATGAATACACATGATCATCCAGCCTGGACGTCATGTGTACTCAGAATCCTGACACTTCTGAATCTTTTCTTTGAGATTTCCAGCAAGGGAAACAAAATCTCGTTTACCTCGTAATCTCGTGAGATTTCGTTTCCCTTGCTGGAAATCTCACAGAAAAGAGTCAGAAGTGTCAGGATTCTGAGTACACATGACGTCCAGGCTGGATTTCATGTGTATTCATTATCAGGACACTTGATTAACGTTAATCTCTGTGTATGCGGCTGCACATCGCTGCTGTGTAAATGAATGGAGATGAGTGTATGACGCTGACTGGTCACTGATTGGTCAGCGTCATACACGTAAACACGCCCAGTTAAAAACACAATACACGCCCAGTTGGACATAACGAAAAAAAAAACGCCCAGTTGTCCATTTCAAAGCTCATTTGCATATATATATATAAAATAGCTCATAACTTGGCCAAAAATGAACGTTTAAAAAAACAAAACATGTTACTGTTATCTACATTGCAGCGCCGATCACATGCAATAGGAGATAGGGATTTCAGAATCTGGTGACAGAGCCTCTTTAAGTTCATAACTTAGATGTAATTGACACCCTGGAACCACCTGTAATATGAGACACACAGGACCCGCTGACACTGAATCCGTCAGTCCCGCAGACCTGATGGATTCAGGTCTTCGCAAACGATACAGCTGCTCTGTATACAGAATACAAAGCAGCTGTATCTCAAAGTGAAAATAATTTTGAAAGTTGCACCGAACACACTGACATATTTTTATATATATATAATCACTTTCTAAGGTGTACATAGGCTTTAAGACATCGGAGAATACAAATAGATAAGTCTATAATATAACTCGAACATTATATATTCCGGTCATTGTAAGCGGCTGACAATAGATGTCATACCACATATGACATACCATAGCTATACCACATCCATCAATGAGCACACCGCTTGCTTAATCAATAGGTATAAAGATGATCATTAAAAGGTTTCTATAAGATTAGAAAAAATGAACATCGTCAATCTTAGCCAAGGATGGCGTGTGGTATTGCAGCTCAGCCCCATTCGCTTGATAGCCCAATAGGGACTTCTTTGTATCCCTGAGGGCATCTGTCCGGCCCCATGCACACGACCGTAGATTTTGTCCGTAATTACGGTCCGTCATTAAGGACCCATTAATTTCTATGGCCGACACATTTTCCCGTATATTTACGGGAAGGTGTCTGTACCGTAGAAAGGCTGCGCAAAAGATTAGACATTGTCCTATTTTTTTTGCTTACAGACTGTGCTCCCATACATTATATGGGAGCACGGCCGGCCGTGCCCGTAATCACGGACATAGAGACCCTTCGGGACCCAGTGATCGCATTGTAGCCAATGTGTTGATAAAGGGTGCCCCCTTTATTTATGTCCCTTAGGTCCTGCAGAAGCTATTGACTAGGGGGGTTACGGCTGAGATCTGTCAGTCACATCTGGCACCCGTTGGTGATGGCGCAGACTGTTTTCATGCCCACGCCATCATTGCAGCATATTTGTATATCAGTTTGTGGGAATGACCTGTGACGCACTATTATGTCATGGGCAGGAAGGAATAACAGGTAGTCAATACTACGGGGGGAATTTATTAAGTCTGGTGTTTCATACGCCAGTCTTAATATAAGGAGCACTGGAGTAAAATACGTCAAATTTATTAAGAGGCACACCACTCTTAATAATTTAGGCGCATCTCTGGCCGTCCACGCGGCAGAAAGGGAAATCTACTATAGCTATGAACTGGCGTAGATTTCAACTGATTTCCACTAGCTTCTGGCATAAATTATAGTGAATTTGTCAGGCCACGGTTGGCCCCGCCCACTGTCACTAACACTAAGCCCCGCCTGCTTTTTTGAAAAGTGGCAAAGGCGGCGTCAAAATGCAATAGTTGCTTTAAAAAATGTGCTCAAATTGCCACTTTTCTAAGATGGAAAATTGGCATAGCGTTCTTAATAAATTCCCCCAATGCATAGAGCATATTTATAAATTTAGCAGTGAAAATGCTTGTAGAACTCCGGTTACTCTCTGGGGTTGTGACTACACAGAGAAAGAAAAGGAAAATGATCTTTATTTCATACAAGTGGAGTGTCCTACGTGAGGATCACACATCGTTCCTCGCCTGACGTGTAATGAGTAACTATTGGAATTGCGTGAACTGAGAAGCTGACGCTTTATTTGATACATATATATTTCTGTTTCAGTTCCTTTCGTTCCCAGACTTTTTACATCGAGAGGCAAGTTGTGTAGTATTGTAGTAAATCTTACCCTAGTTGTATTATATACAAATGGTTGATCATATCAATAGGTACTAAACCTCCTGACCTGATTTCAGTCTCAATAATCACATGTAGTTACCACGGATATCTCTGCCATAAAGCTCACTAACCAATTTCCTAAATGACAGATGCTAATAAATCTTCTAACCTTTGCTATCTGATATGTATTTGAATTGAAAGGTAAGTGGTTGGATTGTCTATTGTTATTATGGAGAATAAAACATTGCCTAAGGCTATGTTCACACTGAGTTTTTTGATGCGGAAACCGCGCCGTAAAACTCGTCAAAAACTGCCTGAAAATATCTCCCATTGATTTCATTGGTAGGCGGACGAGTTTTTTTACCGCGAGCAAAAAAACTGCGTCGCGGTAAAAAGAAGCGACATGACCTATCTTGAGGCGGTTTCCGCCTCCAAAACCACATTTCAATTAGTCAGAAACAGGAAAAAAACGCCTCCACGCGTGTTTTGACGAGTTTTTGTCAAACCACTGTGCAAAAAACATCTGGAGCAGTTTTTGCAGGAGGAATTTTCCTCCTGCAAAAAACTCAGTGTGAACATAGCCTTACATGATCTGGTTTCAATATGCAAATGTCCCGACTCTCTGCAAGAGTCGAGTCCAAACTTCTGGGTTTGGTGATTCTCCGCATCCACTGCATCCTACCACAACTCCCCCCATTGCAGCCTACAGGCTCGGAACACAAGATATCGCTGCTTAACGCAAGATTGCGCTGCGCGTTCTGTCTAAAAGAGCGTGAACGACTTTATTAAAATAGCCGTTACCAATCAGTAAGCATTTTACAGCAGTTATCCGAGCTTAAGGTTTACACTTTCACAAGATCCCACAAGACCATAACATGAAAAGTACATTGTGGTATTTGGAGCGGAAGAGATCAGTGAACTGAAAACGTGCTCCGTTATATAAGGAAAGCTATTTTTACCAGCACTCCCCGAATGAATGATAACCTTGCTCTATCCACTGCCTAAACCGTATTATATACATAATGAAATTTGTTTGACGACCACCCAAAACGGCATTTAAAAATGGTGTTCTAGAGTAGGGGTACTCAAACAGAAGATGGGCGGTATACAATGTATATATGATGGAACTGAAAATCTGTCACTGTAAATCTGGCCTTGTGGAGGGGTTGGCTCAAAGAGCTGGTGTTTTGGAAAGGTTTCACTGTAACTATGATGCATATCCCCACCCATGGTGTCCCTTTGGCATTATGTTATTGGCCTTTTACAATATGTAACAAATGTAATTCTCAATACGTGCAGGTTTGGATAGTTATGTATTGTTATGGCTTTTATTGGATTATCTGTCCTCCAAAGGTGCAGCCTTGAATGTGTTATCTTAACAATTTACTTCTATTTACAAAAGTCATTTTAGGACTAGTTGAGGATATTGATAAATGTTGTTAGCCTCCTTTAACTGCGCAAAAAACATTAAGATGGTGTCATTTTTTAAACCTTCCAAAGAGTTTGATATAATCGATATTAGGTGGATCCTGTGTGTCAGAGACCCATAGGACCTGCTCTCAGCCGAGCCGTCAGTCCAGCTGAACTGACGGCATCGGTTGAGAGAGAACAGTACAGGTTCTATGTATGCAGGTTACATAGAAGTCGTATGGTCAAAGTAGGAAAAAAATAAATAAAAGTAAATTAGAAAATTGCTTGAAAACAAATAACACATTGATTTAATAAAATAAAAATCCATTCAAAGGTGTACGTAGTCTTTATAGGTTTTAGGTTAAAGTGTAGCTAATTGTTTGACAAACTTCTGACATGTCATAATGACTTGTACTGAGACCCCACCAATCGCTAGAACGAAGCGGCTTCGTGTCTGTTTGGCTTTTTCCGGAAAGCCGATGTATCGGAGTACGGGCTCATAGACTTTCTATTGAGTCCGTACACCAATACATTTATTTCCAGAAAAAGCCGAACAGACACGAAGCCGCTGAGCGCTCACACAAGTGCTTCAGCTGCTTCGTTCTAGCGATTCGTAGGGGTCTCAGCGCTCGGACCCCCACCAATCCAAACTTCTGACATGTCACTATGACATGTCAGAAGTCTGTCAAACATTTAGCTACACTTTAATGAAGGACAATGATTGCACAATGAAACATTAAGCAGTATCTAATATACGTTTCAATGCCTCACCATTTTCAAGATCTCTATTTGCTATCAGTGAATGAGAACATTGTTATTTAGATCCAGAGCCTGATAACTTTACAGATTTAATACCAAATATTATACTTACAAGTATGGACCATATAAAATGATGATTGGATCAGGAGCAGTTTGTTGGGCACTATATCAGTAGCGATTATGATCCCTTTTCTTCCAGAATAGCATATTTTTACAGTAAGCAATAATGAATAGAAGTTAAAGTAGAACCCCCCCCCCCTCCCCCCGTTTACTTGCTCATTTCAGTCTTCTTTTTCTCACAGATGGTTTAGTTTCTTGCAGTTTATAATCATTCAGCCCCTGTAAGGGAAATCATGGCAACATACTTGAGCTTCCTGCTGAGCTTGAGATTTAGAAGTATGTTCACACATGACAGATTCATTGCAGACACTTTTGTGACCTTAAAATCCGCTCCATAAAACTCAATGCGGTTGTTTCTGCAGCGTATGCATGGATTTCTTGAAGCCCCAGTTCAGGATCCTCATGTCTTGGTGAGAGGAGAGAGTGGTTACAAAGAGCATCTCTACCTCTGGAGGACCTGTCCGGCATTACACAGACAACCCATTGCTTTTAATGACATCTGTGTAATGTTTCATTTCCCCTGTGGTGGCGCTGCAGAGAAATTAAACACTACCAGGTTTCCCTACAGATTGTGACTGATTGCTGAATTTTGAAGCCGAGGGGGTGGGAGCACGTTGTGACCAGCTTATTGATTAGGGACCTTCTAACAAGTAGGGATTGTTCAAAGCAGAGAACCCTTTCAAGGGAAATAGCTGTAGGCCATACGCTATCCTATGTATAGAGTTGGGATAACCTGCTACGCAGCCATCACTTATAACAACTGTGCCCTAATACAACAGAGCTATAAAGTAGCCAACTCCGAAGAAAATAAATATCAGGTAAACATCACACATGGGCTGTGGCTTAAAAATAATTATTTAGAATTCCGCTTATACACATTTTATATTAAATATGGAATTTGGTTCTTGGTTGTTAATATGGGATAATTCGCTTATATGAGGTCATATCTGATCAGGCAATGTTGATGATAATTCTCATTGAGATTCAGCCCCTAAATCCCATTTACTATGATTTATCTTCAGACCTATATTATGTATGGAGAGTTACATATGCAACAGTTTGTCATCAATGTAACCCGCATGGTCTACAAAGTGAAAACCTGAGTTCTCAATTGTAAAGTCTTATCCAGTGTTGTGGGTGCAGGGCACATAAGCAGGCAGCGGTCTTTGATAACACGAAGGCCGGGTTCCACCGGGTCGGATACGCTGCGTAAAACTACGCAGCGTATCCAACCTGGAACCCGCAGCAAATTCCGTCCGAAAAACTGCACCACATTGTGGTTGTTTTTCAGGCTGTGTTTCCGCTGCGGAAAGCAGCGCTAGAAAAGAAAAACGTTCGTACTTACCACGGCCGTAGTCATGGCAACGCTTCCCTCCGTTGTCGTGCAGTCCGGCCTCCTGGGGTGACGCTGCAGCCCATGTGTAAATAGGCTGCAGCAGTCACATGGACTGAAACGTCTTCCCAGGAGGCCGGCCTGGAAGAACAGAAGAAAGTGTCGTTATGATGACGCCGAGGTAGTAAGTATAAACTTTTTTTTTTCTGAGTTGCGATTTTTCTGTGGAATCGCAGTGATTCCACTGCAAAGTCGCATCAGTTGGCTTTTTGTTACAGGTTTTACATCCTTTGAATTAAGTGGTGAAAACCTGCAACAGAAAAGCAACAAGAACACAGCATAAATTAACATGCTGCGGACTTGGGGCTTGTTCACAGTATTTTCCGTCCAGAATTGCAGACGGAATATACGCAGCAGAATACAGTAGCAGCGAAGTGGGTGAGATTAAACAAATCTCATCCACACGCTGTGTAAAAAATCAGTCCGGAAATTTACCTGCGGTGCGTATTTTTTGTACCGCAGCATGTCAATTCCTGCTGCGGAAAGTGGACTGAATTGCTGCGTTTTTATGAGGAGATGTGACCATCTCCCAGGATTGAGAAAAACACAGCAAAATACGCACCATTTTCTGCAGTAAAAAAACGCACTAAATGGTGTTTTTTTTCTGCAGCGGAATGTCTGCTACTTTCAACAGAATTGCTATAGAAATTTTCTGCATCAATTCCGTTGTGTACAAGCCCTTAGGGTATGTTCACACTGAGTTTTTTTTGCAGTTTTTAAGTGGTTTTGCACCACAAGCGTTTTTTATGCGATTTTTGCTCGCGGTTTTTGATGCGTTTTTTTTTTGCCTATTTCTTCAACAGGCAAAGGAAAAAACTGCGAGCGGTTTTTGACATAAAACGCGTCAAAAAACGCCATTCACAACGTTTTTTTCAGTCTCTCATTGATTTTAATGGAGTTTTATGTGGAAATGGCATGTCGCTTCTTTTTCCCGCAAGCGTTTTTTTCTACTCGCGGGAAAAAACCACCTCCACCTCCCATTGAAAACAATGGGAGGCAATTTCGGCCGTTTCTTGCAGCAAAAAACGTGTCAAAAAACTCCATCTGAACAGGGCCTTAAAATCCACACCGCAGGTAAATTTATAAATGTTTTAGCTGCGGTTTTTTTTTCCGCAGTGTGGGCATGAGATTTTCTAGAACTCATTCACTTTGGTACTACTGTTAAATGTTGTGGAATTTCTGCACCGAATTCCATTGCAGAAATTCTGCAGCATTTGGACGGGAGAGTAAAGCCTATTGCTATAGATCTAGAGACCGGGGCACTAGACAACTGGATGAAAGGAATGTGCATTAAAATACTGGATTGTCATGAAGTTGGTAAGTGAGCGCACATGGTCCTCACTGTGGCACATATGCATTTTACCAACCTTACCATCCTGTCCCACCAGTGATTTAGGGGGAGGTTGTACAAGTGAAATGCCTCCGCTCCAATCTGATAATGACGCAGTGTGTAGGAACCAGGTCACAGTGCACTGTTAGGGTATGTTCACACGGGCTATTTTCAGACGTAATTCAGGCGTTTTATGCCTCGAATTACGTCTGAAAAGACGGCTCCAATATGTGTGTAAACATCTGCTCGTTGCTTGCAATGGGTTTTACGATGTTCTGTTAAAACGAGGTGTAATTTTACGTGTCGCTGTCAAAAGATGGCGCGTAAAATTACGCCCGCGTCAAAGAAGTGCAGGACACTTCTTGGGACGTTTTTGGAGCCGTTTTTCATTGACCCCAATGAAGAACAGCTCCGATTACGTCCGTAAAAGATGTCGCGAAAAATGTGAGTACATGCGAAAACAGCTCTGTAATTTCAGACGTATTTTGCGATTGCGTGTGAACATATCCTGTGTGAACATATCCTAAGGGTATTTTCAGGCTGTAAACACCCCAAAGTACGGCTAAAAATGCAAGGGCTGCACTCCTACAAACATCTGCCCATTGATTTCATTTTGAATTGCTTGAAGTGTTTTTAAGTCTGGTACAAAATCTGCCGTGTGTGAATCCACTGTTACAATTCTTATTGGATCTCCTGCCTGTGTGGTTTTTTTTCCTGTAATTTTTCTAAAATCTCATTACCACCAGATTTTGATGTATTAAAAATCTTTTCACTGACTTATAAAAGTAGCAAAAGTATTAAAATTCAATAGAAATTATTAGAAATACCTAATTTGGCCATGAAGCGGAATTAAAATTCTGTTATTTTGGTGGTAAAACCGCTGTTTAAGGCGTAATAATAATTAAGTGGCAACAAGGAAAATCTACACAAGCTTGATGATACCTTATGTAAACATTATAATATGGCATGTGAGGAGAGCAGAGCATCTCCCACAGGGGATTATGACCTAATCCTCTTTCTATAGCTGGAGTGGATTAATTTCACATTCTCAGAGGGGTTTGTATGCTCCTTTTGACTGTGACATGGCGTCCTCCCTCCTGAGACATGCCTTACTAGCGTCATGTCATTTCAGGGAGAATATGTAATAGCCACCTTTTTCTCCTCTGCCTGGTCATGGCATAGACAGTAATACCAGCGCTGCATTATGAAATTAATAATATGGCTGCATTAAGATTTCTGCAGGTGATGTATTCCTGGAGGTGACCTGAGGTATGGGGGGCATAAGCACTAAACCCAAGTACAAAGTGTATAAATAGAGCTGCTAATATCATTCACAAATATGTATGTAAATGTTTGTAGGGGTTCCCAGATCTGGAGATATGTGAAATAAAGTAGAGATGATGGGGTAGATATTTTTCCTGTCCCTAATCCCATTGAACAGTACAGTCCGCATCTCTCCAGCCTGAAACGCCTTCTTACGTGCAGACAATAGATCGTATTCAACTCAACTGCATCTGTCGTTCAGATGGATTTCTATGCTAGATTTAGTATTCCTTTAAATGACATCCAGGTTGTTTGCTTCATATACAACGGTTATAGAACTGCTTGAAAAGCCCTGGAGCTGGCTCTGTATATGCCATTTGGTGAGTTAATGTTGTGGTCACAGCTTGGGTGTAAGGGTATGTTCACACGACAGCGCAAAATACGTCTGAAATTCCGAATTTAAAATTTTTTACAAGTGCACGCGTTTTTCGTGACGTCTTTTATGGACGTAATTGGAGCTGTTTTTCAATGGAGTCAATGAAAAACGGCTCCAATTACGTCCCAAGAAGTGTCCTGCACTTCTTTGACGCGGGCGTAATTTTACGCGCCGTCTTTTGACAGCAACGCGTAAAATGACAGGTCGTCTGCACAGAACATCGTAAGACCCATTGCAAGCAACGGGCAGATGTTTGCCGACGTGTTGGAGCCGTCTTTTCAGGCGTAATTCGAGGCGTAAAACGCCTCCATTACGCCTGAAAATAGGTTGTGTGCACATACCCTTAATGTGCCTGGGAGGGGTTAATGCAGTAGGCTCAGTGCAGGCTGCACCTGGCCATCTGTGCTGGGAACATGCTTTAGTGGAGGGGTGGTGACTGCCCATCCATACATGTGATTGGCACCGGCTAAGCTGGGTCACTAACACCTTCCGCTGCCTCTGGGCGTGGTGTTTATTTACCAGAAACAAGATCAATGGCTGTAATGCTGTAACCAGTGTTTGCCTGGCGTAGTAGCCATGTGCTATCAGAGGCCAAAAAGTGGGTGTTTTTTCATTTTGCAGCGCTGTTTAACCATCAGACAGCATTAGCCTCCCCCTATATATTCCAGCGTCCCCCAGCCCCACATTATAGTCCTGTATATCGGGCAGTAAATACCCCACACACTATATATTTTTACTGTCTGTGGTTTGGGGAATATGACAGATTGAAAGCAACAAGCCATCAGGTCATTGCTGTTTAGTTCTACAGATAAATCATTATCTGATAGTATTGTATTATTATATAATAATTACTGCAGCAAGTCTTTCTCTGTCTATTATACTGTAATATCTACAGAACATGAGAAATGGTTCAGGTTGCTTCTCATCCACTGTTGGTCTTGTGTGAGAAGCCATCTCTATAGAAATGTGGTCCTGACACTAGACGTTTCAGAAGGTGCAAATGTCCAGTGCTGCTCCCAGGCCTCCTTTAGGTGTTTTGTGTATTTCCTACGGGATCACACGCTCCGAGGATGCGGAGGGACTCTGTGTACTAACACAACCGGGGAGCTTCTCCTGCACCAGTGACTACAACATCAATAATAGGCCTCATTCACACATAAGGGAGCACCACCATCACACAACGAAAACCACAGCAGAAGTAAAGCATCCTGCAGCTGCAGGGAGAATATTATTTAGGCTTGGGCTACACACAGACTTTTGTCATGCGAGAGCCCCAATTTCATCACGACAGACTCATTAGTAATTGTTGTGCGGCTTTCCTGTTCCCGTGGACTGCAATTCTTGCACTATGTAAAGTCTAATATAGTCCTGGCCTTCATATGGCCATATAGGTTAGATAGCTGTTGGTCGAATGCTTGTTTGGCTGACAGCTGTTCCTCCCGACCCCCACAAACACACTCAGCCAAGCGTGCACGTATTCTCAATTGGGAGAGGGGAATAAACTGCTGCCAGACACCTCTGACGGAGGCTTCTCTCCCATGAGGGCAAATGATTGGGCATATTTAAATACAACATGCCCGATCCTTCTTTTCCCCCAACATCTGCCATTGGGGAAAGTCGGGACACCATACATATTAGATGGTTGGCTGGTCCCACCAAAATCGTCGGGTTTTGCTGACGTTCATCTATTGTGTATGGGCACCTTCAGGGTATGTTCACACGAGGGCGTCCGTAACGGCTGAAATTACGGGGATGTTTTCAGGAGAAAACATCCCCGTAATTTCAGCCGTAACGGCATGTGCAGGCGCTTGAACATGTGCAGGCGCTCCAATTACGCCCCAAGAAGTGATAGGTCACTTCTTTGACGCGGGCATCTATTTACGCGCCGTCATTTGACAGCGGCGCGTAAATATACGCCTCGTGTGAACAGACAAACGTCAGCCCATTGCTTTCAATGGGCAGATGTTTGTCAACGCTTTCAAGCCGCATTTTTCGGACGTAATTCGGGGCAAAAACGCCCGAATTACGTCCGTAATTAGTGTGTGTGAACATACCCTTAAGCTGGTGGTACACCTAGTTGTGCGACAGCACCAATTTTAACTGTCGCACACAGGCCCGGATTATAGAGCGGGAAAAGGGGACACTTGCCAATAATCCCTCCACAAACCAGTTTACACTACTCTTCTTAGCCTTTCCATGCAGCAAGACATGGCACTTATTTACCCATTATATGATAATGCGACTGGAGCAGCGACTTCCACCAACCTTGATCCAGCCCTGGTTGCACGTATTGAGTTGCTTGTGCAGGTAACTTTCAGATGATTTTCAGGTGACTCTTTCTCATGACAAAATATCAAACAGAAAGCATGCATGTTCTATGACCGTTGCAGGAGATACTTATGAACCTGATGCATGTAGTGCCATGTGAACAATGTCATATCCTGGATCTGTGCTGTATGGATTTTCAATATGGCTACCATAGACTACTGTAAGCCCATTATGTTCCTCCATGTGCCCCTGATTTTATATGTATGATTCTGTGAGAAAAGGAAATTGTAGCATTCTCCATTTCATATCATATTATGGAAGTCTTCTCCCCTAGAAGCAGTGTTAGGTGCCAAGTGGAGTGCCTACAGGTCTGTAATACGGACATTGTGATGCCATGTGGGGTCTTCTGTGCACGGCCTTGCCGTGTTGAAATGAAAACTGGGACAAAAGTCTGTGTGTATGGAATGTTCCTAAGGGTATGTTCCCACACAGGATACACTGCCGATTTTCTACAACAGAAAATCTGCTGCAGAATCTCTAGAAAAACGCTGGTAAAGTCTGTCACACAAATCCGCACCAAATAGTACGTTTTCCCTGCTTATTGCTGCGGTTTTACCTGCGGATTTAGTGTTAAACATTGGTTATAGCAAAGTATTCGTGCACCTGCAGATTTCCAGCAGTTTTTACTACGTTTCCTTTGCGTAAATTCATTAAAAACTGCACCAAACATAAATTTGTTGCGGAATTTCTGCTCCCCATTGAAGTCTACGGGCCAAAAACGCAGCATCTCTGCACCGAACACGCAGCATAAATTGATATGCTGCGGAATTGAAAAACGTACCACACAACACTTTTCGCATTACTTTTGTGCGTATTTTTTCCGCTGCGTGGGCATGAGCTTTTCTAAATCTCATTCCCTTTGCTGCTACTGTAAATGCTGCGGAATTTCCACGCAGAATTCCGTTGCGGAAATTCTGCAGCCTTTACGCTACGTGGGAACCCGGCCTAAAGCGGTTTCTATAGAAAACCGCATTTAGAGACACATGCAAACATTTTACATGCTGCTTTTTTTTTTTTTTTTACACATTGTATTTTCCCCAGTTGTAGTCAATGGAAAAAATCTTAAAAAAAAAAAAAAAATGCAAAACGAAAAAAAACAAAGACCAAACCCCTGTAAATTGCCCCAAAAAAATTTATTTAAAAACTGTGTGTTTATGAAAAATAATATATTCCCTGTCAGTCACAGTGAGAATGTAGTGACTGCCTTTTATAACATAGTGAATAATAATAATAATAATAATAATAAAATGCTACAATGATTGAAGGCTACAATGTATTTTCATCTATATAGGATCCAGATTCTCATCCTCCTGGTTGTGATGATGATGATGATGATTAGTAATAGTTTTCTTCTATCTATACTCCGTGGTAGTTCTGGTAGGATAGTTTGATATCTAGATGTAATAATAATTCTATAATAAATTTGTTATACTGTAATAAGACAGAACATGTGATCTGCAGTAATCGCTATAGAATTGTGGCCTTGATACTAGGAGGAAACACAAATGTACGGCGCAGCTCCCAGGCCTCCTCAGGTTTTGTGTGTATTCCCTACAGGATCACACACTGGAGATCTGGGGGGATCTGTGGGATAATACTGGCTGCTTGTAGTAACACAACCGGGGAGCTGCTGCTGCACTAGTAATAATAATAATAATAATTGTAATAATAATTGTAATAATAATACAAGCGCTTTTTGACGTCTACACATTTAGTTCTATGTATATGGCATCGATATTTTTTTTATCATCCTGCTGATGATCATCGTCATAAATATTGGTCTTTTTTCTGTTGCGCTTTGTCTATAAATCGTTACTTTCCCCAGTCCGGACCTTTGACACTGCCGTGACTGCCGATAGACCATGTGCAGCACTGGACTTATAGTGTTTGTTTGCTATTAATCCTCTGAGTTCTCAGAATTATAATAATGAACGTATTCATATTTTGCATCAGTTTATCTTGTAGTAATAAAGTGATATTTGCGTTAGGATAGAAGAACATGAATAAATCAAACAGAGGTTTAGGTTATTTGGAAACGAAATAATTTTTACTATAGAAAATATTACTGTTCCTTAGACCTGGCTGTAGGAAATGTAAGACACATGATGTATGTCTATTTGTTACAGGTCCTGTTGTACTGAGTACCCCTGCCCAGCTCATTGCACCCATTGTGGTGGCTAAGGGTACCCTCTCTATCACCACCACTGAGATCTACTTTGAGGTGGATGAAGAAGACCTCAGCTTTAAGAAGATCGATCCCAAAGTGAGTAGTTACTGTTATAATTGCGTGTATATCATCCACATCTGTGTGGGAAAATAATAGTGCGGTTATTAAAGTGTGACCTGATGTAGATCAGGGTATGGATAATTGTTTCACTAGGGATAGATAGATTAGATAGATAGATAGATAGATAGATAGATAGATAGATAGATAGATAGATAGATAGATAGATAGATAGATAGATAGATAGATAGATAGATAGATAGATAGATAGATAGATAGATAATATGAGAAAGATAGATAGAAAGATAGATAATATGAGATAGATAGATAGATAGAAAGATAGATAGATAGATAGATAGATAGATAGATAGATAGATAGATAGATAGATAGATAATATGAGAAAGATAGATAGATAATATGAGATAGATAATATGAGAAAGATAGATAGATAATATGAGAAAGATAGATAGATAATATGAGAAAGATAGATAGATAATATGAGAAAGATAGATAGATAATATGAGAAAGATCGATCTAACATTTATTCCTTTTAACAGAGCTGGCACATGTATACTAGGTTCTTTCTATATATAGTATTTAATGTATATGATATCTATAATCTAAACTATAGATGTTCTGCCTGCTTTGTTTAGCTGTGTTTATATGTGGATGTTACATTTCCCTCCTTTGTTTGCACTTCTGTTTATAAATATTGTACTAGACGAGTGATAATGTATCTAATGTATCGTTATCTCCTGCCCGTCTGACATTACTGGAAATAAGGAGGTAAAATCCATTCATCAGATTTGATCGTACATATGTTGTATTTACCCGGAGGTGACAAAAAAATCTAATAAACCACAACTATTTATTGATCTTAAGAACCGGGAATATTTTATGAATATGCTAAGGGGATCGAAATCTTAATGTGACACATATCACATGTAAACAATATAGGTGAAATATCATCGACTATCTATAGCGTTACTAATTGAAATGACACAATACAAGTTCCTTTATTTGTCGCTGTTCTAATCATATATTTGTTCTTGTTTTATTTTATATAATAATACAAATGCCAGTTTTTTTGTTTTCGTTTTATTTCGGAAGACGCTCCGAATTTATTTAAATATTGCATGTTTATGCTGTACAGTAATATAAAGAGTAAGTGTAGAAAAACAAATATAGGTGTAGAAAAGAATAGAAGAATGTAAAGAAATATAAAGAGAATATTAGGATTAAATGAAGGGAAATGAGAAAGATAAAATAAAGACGTGGAGATGACATGACATGAAGCGGAATCATAATGTAATTCTATACAAATCATGTAGAATATGAATGAAATAATAGTTATAAAAAAATACTAAATAGCGATTTAGAGAAAATAATATAATAAAATATCAAATGCAAATGTATAGAAAATAATTGTCAGGTGTTGTGGATTTATCAACTACAGATGTTTACTAGACGGACCCTAGAAATTGAGGATTTATTTTCGGCACAAGTGTTACCCCTGAATAATCTTGACAGATTTTAGCGCTTTCTAGTACTGCAACTAGATTATTAGAGAAATCCATATCTCCCCTAAATCACGGAGAGAAACGTGTTTTTTGTTTTTGTTTTGTTTTTTTGTAAATCAACATGAATGAAAAGTCGCAGCAAAATCTTTTCACGTCATTTATTAATAGTAATTAAATTAAAATCCGCAACAGTTTTTAAAATCTCGATCACAGAAGTCATTATCCAGTGTATCTCAAGTGCATTTCAAATATATAGAATTCCAAGCGCCATCATATAAGCAACAAAAAAAAAAATCAAATTGAATTTGAATATTTTTTCTTAAATAACATTTCAAGTATATTCATGGAATGTCAGGTCTAGAACGAGCAAATGTAAACTTCAGAGTTCTGACTCTTTCCAATACAAAAAGAAAGCTACCTTATCACCCGGTATCTTCATAGCAGATATAGAATACATGTCCTGTAGTATCCAAAACGTCACCAGATCACAGAACCACAACATCCACAACCTCACAGACAGTCACAATATGCTGATACATAGAGACAAATGTACAGAAGAGTGTTCAGGCGGTGGCACATCCAGAATACTGAAGTGGAACTACAACTCCAATCAGCTTGTCATTGATCGTCAGCCTTCATTTCTATTAGCGCTAGTATTGGAGAAGTATCTAAACATTGTATACATCCTTCTAGAATGAAGAACAGAGACTACAGCTGGAGAATGTATATTCCAGTGAAGAATTGTATCTCTTTATTAGCAACTTTGTAACCATTTCACTGTCAGAGAGGTCAGCAGTGACAGACTGTGGCTGCGAAAGGGTTACATGTCATATCCCAGGTAAGGGTTGGATGATGATAATAGTCTCCTGGCATGGTAGTGGATGATGATGATAATAATGGTATCCTGGCATATCCTGCCATGGTGTGGGTGTCAGGTGAGTCTTTTATATGAAAAGTCCCATGTCCATTCAGGGTTCAGAGCTTCTCCAGGCTCTTGGGGTTGGTGAGGATCTCTCGGGCCAGCCTCCAGGTCTGTTTGGCCGCATTCTCCAGAGAGGAATGGGGTTTGCCCTGGAAAAGGTCCAGGGTGGGCAGGAAGTAATGCGGGCACCTCCTGCACTGCAGGCAGGAGATGAGCTGTAGGAGGATGCCATTCAGCCGGTCCCCCAGGCACGATTCATCCCAGTCCGACTCCCTGGGGTGCTTCTCGCACTCATAGGACACCAGAGTTTTCATGTTGTAGTTGTTGAGCGGCTGTCCCGGCAGTTCCAGGTGTCGGTCCCGGAGGGTCTTGAGCACGGATAAGCATTTCTTCCTGCAACCCCCCAGCTGCAGCCTGTTCTCCGCTTCTGCAAACTGCAGCACCCAGGCGTCACTCTCCGCAGAGCTCTGCTTCCCGGCCAGGGTATGGCACTCCTTGGACAGCAGGTTAAAGCCCTCTGCCTTGACCTCAGCCACCCTGTTAGGACCAGGCCAGGGGATGTGAGGTAAGGGCCAGTGGGCAGCGCTGCGGGGCCAGATGCCAGTGCATTTAAAAGCTGGAGTGATCTGTACCACGTATCTGTCCCTGATCCTCAGCTTCACCTCGCTGGTATCAGCCACCATCTTCACTACATCCCTGTAGCTGCACTTATCCACGGCCTGGGCCACAAGGGTCTGGAACCTGGACCTGATTTTCCGGGCCGACAAGTACCCAGAGGCCGTGATGAACTCCACCCAGAGGGACATGCTCCTCTTGCGGCCATCACTGAGCTTCAGCACCGCGCAGCCGGGCAGAGAACCATCGTCTACAAAGTTGAAGACCCCCATCTGATTAAGGTAGAGGACCACCTCAAACTCCGTGGGTGAGATGACCTCCAGCCCCTCGTAGCGGTTGTCCATCTCGTTGAGGGAGCTGATGAAGCGGGGCTCCTGCACCTCCACCTCCTTCAGGACGTCGGACACCACCTTGCACACCTCCCGGATGGTCTTGGCGATTGCAGCCTTCCTGGCTTGGCACTTCTCATTGTAATACTTGTTGAGGTGGTACACCAGCTTGGCCTGGGCAGCGATCATGTTGGGACAGAGATCCGGATTGTATACCGGAGTCTCACAATAAGCCGAGGGATCCAAGGCGGCAGCTGGAGAAGGAGCCAACTTTGAAGAAGGAAGGAGTCTCCAGCGAAGAATAGCGCCGGGTGATGGGGCCGCTGGCGCTGCTGTACCACTGCCTGGTTACACGGGCGCTACTGCTGCTGGTCAGGACGATGGCATGAGGGTTTGCATGGAAAGATTGTGAATGACAAGATGCCAGCCCCTCCTCCTCCTAATAGTGAGACCAGGGCAGGGGGCAGTGTGTATACAGATATATATATGTCTGAGTGTGTGTATATAGCGTGTGCCCTGGCCTTGAGCTGTGCCACTGTATATAGTGTGGATGCTGTATACTAGAGCCCCTAGTGTGGGAATTATTATAAAGGGAGGGCCAGGCAGCCGGCCAATCGCCATCAGGCGAGTCTCCTCCTTCTTCTGGGAGCCTGATCATCACCCCCCTCCCCAACTCTCAGTGCATGTGTGAGAGCTGGCACACAGCACCCACGGCTGTGGCACAAGACGCTGCCACCACTCCAGGACATGACCTCCTGACCTCTCCTGATCACGTGATGAATGATTATCATGTATAGACGGCTATGTATGTGATGACAGTGCACAGATAATACTATACACGTCCTGGATGACGTTGTTTGTATTGTTCTATATGGGGCCTGACGTGTCAATTAAATGCAGTTTAAAGTAACAATGTAACGCAATGCAAGCGGCTGCCGTGTGTGTGACAGCAGAGTGACAGCTCTTGTGTGCTGCGACATCACTGATCAGGTATTACAGGGGATCCTAATTGGGCTACGTGTCTGTGTTGTTGTGGCTGCTGCAGGTCCTGTCACTGCCAGGAGGAGCCCCCACCGTCATAGTGCACCTGCCCCGCGCACCCCGGCCCTCCCTCACTGGACCCTCAGAAAAACAATATAGGGGCGTGAGATGTTCTCAAGATGCTGGAAAAAAACAAATACAAAAAGTCATCTGGGGGAGGGGTGATAGATATATATATATATAATTTTTTTATTTAAAAAATAAAAATGTTATTTTATATTTTGCGTTAAATATAATAAAACTGTTCAGGTGTAGTCATCAAATTGTTTGCGTCGTGTGCACGTTTTTCTGTATAGAGTTATCGTACATGTCATATATTTCAGCATAAGAATCTGTAATGTGTATTGTAATGTCCCAGTGTATATTATATATGTGATATCCCAGTGTATATTATATATGTGATATCCCAGTCCTCATTGTAGATGTGATATCCCAGTGTATATTATATATGTAATGTCCCAGTGTATATTCTATATGTGATATCCCAGTGTATATTGTATATGTAATATCCCAGTGTATATTGTATATGTGATATCCCAGTGTATATTGTATATGTGATATCCCAGTGTATATTGTAGATGTGATATCCCAGTGCTCATTCTATATGTGATATCCCAGTGCTCATTGTAGATGTGATATCCCAGTGTGTATTCTATGTGATATCCCAGTGTATATTGTAGATGTGATATCCCAGTGTATATTGTATATGTAATATCCCAGTGTATATTGTATATGTGATATCCCAGTGTATATTGTATATGTGATATCCCAGTGTATATTGTAGATGTGATATCCCAGTGTATATTATATATGTGATATCCCAGTGTGTATTCTATGTGATATCCCAGTGTATATTGTAGATGTGATATCCCAGTGTATATTATATATGTAATGTCCCAGTGTATATTCTATATGTGATATCCCAGTGTATATTGTATATGTAATATCCCAGTGTATATTGTATATGTGATATCCCAGTGTATATTGTATATGTGATATCCCAGTGTATATTGTAGATGTGATATCCCAGTGCTCATTCTATATGTGATATCCCAGTGCTCATTGTAGATGTGATATCCCAGTGTGTATTCTATGTGATATCCCAGTGTATATTGTAGATGTGATATCCCAGTGTATATTGTATATGTAATATCCCAGTGTATATTGTATATGTGATATCCCAGTGTATATTGTATATGTGATATCCCAGTGTATATTGTAGATGTGATATCCCAGTGCTCATTCTATATGTGATATCCCAGTGCTCATTGTAGATGTTATATCCCAGTGCTCATTCTATATGTGATATCCCAGTGTATATTGTAGATGTGATATCCCAGTGTATATTGTATA